>NW_012120710.1:7062900-7078162 GCF_000951035.1 Colobus angolensis palliatus | reverse complement strand
TTCTTTAAAGATTCTGTATATTAAGATTTTGGCAATGCAAATGTTTGCACCCTACATATCTGAATTAATGGTGTTCAAATACATATAGCATTTCCCAAAATATGTTTTGCAGATTTCTAGTGTCCCAGAAGATATTAATAGATTCCCTACGATTACAGAACAAGTGGGAAACACAAGGTTATACGAAATTAACTCGGTTTGTGCACTGCAGGATTTCTAAGAGTCTTTACAACTGCTGATTTGCATTTCTTCATACAGCAGATATAGCAGGATAACCAAGCCTAGCTTTACATTCTTTATTCATTCTAACTGTTCACATTTAAAAACCATTCCTGGAAATAATATAATTTTCTCTTTCTTAAATAACTGGTTGATACTTTTCTTACTATATATACATACACACACATATATATATATACACGTATATATACACACATATAGACACACACATATATACACATATATATACTATATATATACACACACACACACACACACATATATATATATATTTTTTAACCACTTAGAAAAACTACTTAGTTATCTCTTAAAAACTTGAATCTCATTACTCTCAGCTCAAAGAATTTCTTGGGTCAAAATAGTTTTCCAAAGCAAGAATGCAATTGCCTTTACTTAGGTCTTATACATCTTTTGCTTGTTTTTTTAAGGTAGCTTATAGTTGATACTATGAATGGGAATTTTTTTTTTCCAGGCATTTTCTGCTTCTTCTCAGTCTTAAACCTCAAGTACTGGTTCTAGATCTGGGATTCTTATCTACCTTGAGGTTCTTAGTCCTAGTACCATGCAGGGCTGGAATCTAGCCTCAATCTTACCTTTGGTTGGTGTATAGAGGTACTTGTCTCAAAATATAAATTTCCATGTCTGGATGCTCTTCAATCATTACTTGCTAAATGCAGAAATATAAAAGCTGTTCGATACTGGTAGAGAAACTTAGCTTTAGAAATACTGGAGGATGGCTGGGTGCGGTGGCTCACACCTGTAATCCCAGCACTTTGAGAGGCAGAGAGGGGTGGATTGCCTGAGCTCAGGAATTCAAGACCAGCCTAGGCAATGTGGCAAAACCCCGTCTACTAAAACTACAAAAAACTAGCCAGGCATGGTGATGCACGCCTGTAGTCTCAGCTATTCAGGAGGCTGAGGCACAAGAATTGCTTGAGCCTAGGAGGTGGAGGTTGCAGTGAGCCAAAATAGCACCACTGTACTCCAGCCTGTAAAAAAAAAAAAAAGAAATACTGGAGGGTGGCTAGGCATAGTGGCTCATGCCTGTAATCCTAGCACTTTGGGAAGCTGAGGTGTGAAGACTGCTTGAGGCCAGGAGTTCAAGACCAGCCAGATCACATAGTGAGACCCCCATCTCTACCAAATAAATAATTATCTGGGCATGGTAGTGTGTGCGTATAGTTCCAGGTACTTGGGAGACTAAGGCGGGAGGATTGCTTGAGCCCAGGAGTTCAAGGCTGCAATGAGCCTTGCAATGACTGTGCCACTGCACTCCAGCCTGGGTGACAGACAGAGACCCTATCTCAAATAACAATAATAATGATAATCACTTAAAAAAAAAAATTAAGGAATAAGTAGTGAATTAAATGATTAGTAGTAGTTCATGAGACAATATAAGAAAGGAGGAGAAAATAATTTTGTAATTGTTTGTACATTTTTAAATGTAGAAATCAGCACTTTTTATTCAGAGTAAGAAAACTGGTCTATTTGAGGGTTTTATTTTTTTTATCTTTGGAGACACGATTTTGCTCTGTCGCCCAGGCTGGAGTGCAGTGGTGTGATCTTGGCTCACTGCAACCTCTGCCTCCTGGGTTCAAGTGATTCTCGGCCTCAGCCTCCCAAGCAGCTGGGATTACCGGTGTGTGCCACCACGCTGGGCTAGTTTTGTATTTTTAGTAGAGACAGGGTTTCACCTTGTTGGCCAGGCTGGTCTTGAACTCCTGGTCTCAAGTGATCCACCAACTCTGGCCTCCCAAAGTGCTAGGATTACAGGCGTGAGCCACTGTGCCTGATCTCTATTTGAGTTTTTAAGCTTTATATATTTTATTTTTTAGAGGCAGCATCTCACTCTGTCACCCAGGCTGGAGTACAGTGACATGACTGTGCCTCACTGTAAACTCAAACTCCTGGCTTCAAGCCATCCTCCCACCTCAGCCTCCAGACTAGCTGGGACTATAGGCACAAGCCACTGTGCCCAGCTAATTTTTTTTTTTTTTGTAGAGATAGGGGGTCTTGCTATGTTGCCCAGGCTGGTCTTGAACTCCTGGCCTCAAGCCATCCTCCTTACCCAGTCTCCCAAAGTGCTGGGATTACAGGTATGAGACACTGTGGGGCCAGTCACTTTATATATCTATGAATCAAAACGATAATGTTTAATTTATATATATTCAAACACTCATATACATATATAGGTACTATTAAAATACACTAGGAGAGACCTTCTAAAACATAAAAACTTTGCCTTTTAAAATACTTTTAAATGCCTAGTATCTCTGGCAATGATGACTGATTTAAAATAATGTGAAAAAAAGTAAGAATATCCAAGATTTAGGCCGGGCGCGGTGGCTCAAGCCTGTGTAATCCCAGCACTTTGGGAGGCCGAGACGGGCAGATCACGAGGTCAGGAGATCGAGACCATCCTGGCTAACACGGTGAAACCCCGTCTCTACTAAAAAATACAAAAAACTAGCCAGGCAAGGTGGCGGGCGCCTGTAGTCCCAGCTACTCGGGAGGCTGAGGCAGGAGAATGGCGTAAACCCGGGAGGCGGAGCTTGCAGTGAGCTGAGATCTGGCCACTGCACTCCAGCCTGGGTGACAGAGCAAGACTCAGAATATCCAAGATTTAAACTGCTAAATAAAAAAAGTTTTCCTAATGAAATTCCTTATCTGCTTTAATGGGCTCTGATTAATAAGCAAATAACTAATTTTTTTGGTAGTTGCAAAATATACCTTAAAAATATTAAAATTAATAACTATTTTAAAGTGTATTGTTTTTACATGTAAAAATGAAATTCATCATTCTTGAGTTGGGGTAAATATGTATCAAGACTATTTTTGAGAACATAAACACACTTTTTATCTTTTAAATTTGGTGTGGTTTTTAAAAATACATGGATGAATCACTTTTATTCTTAAATAAAATATGTTGAGTTTTAATGTTAAGTAAAGTAAATCTCAATTGGGGATTTTAATGAGAACTTTTCTACTAGTGACTTAAAATAACTAAACCCAAATCACTCAGCCATATTCCAAACCTTTAAGAGTCAAAGGTGAATATAAGAACAACTTATGGCTGGACATGGCGGCTTACATCTGTAATCCCAACACTTTGGGATACTGAAGCGGGAGGACTGCTTGAGGCTAGGAACTCAAGCTCAGCCCGGGCAACATAGTGAGATCCCATCTCTACAGAAAATTAAAAAATTAAGTGGGTATGGTGGTATGTTTGTAGTCCTAGCTACTCCAGAGGCTGAGGCGGGAGGACTGCTTGAATCCAGAAGTTTGAGGCTACAGTGAGCTGTGGTTATGGATGCATTACTATACTTCAGCCTGGATGACACAGTAAGACCCTGTCTTAAAATACAGCAATAATTTTTAAAAGAACAACTTATTTACCTAGCACCATTAGACTGAGCTCTTTCAGATACCTCTGTCAAGCACCAAAATGGTCTTTTCATTTTAGTGATTTCTGATGGTAATCTGAAATTAGTTACATGCTTCTCTGTCTTCATAAAGAAGAATGTAATTATGAGCTTTCTTAGCATATAAACCTAAATCCTCCTCTATATGATATAGAGAATGTCTTAGATATTAAATGAAAGAATACATATAAAAGGCTTTATATAATACCTGGCACCTATGAATCTTCAATAAATGTTAGCAAATTTTATTATTATCAAGCTTATGATTTCTTTGTATTATTCTTCCTTGTATTACTATTTTATCCTATCAGGCTTTTGGCTATCATTTCCATCACTTATGCCTCTAATGGACCACTCAAATATTGCAGATTTAAATTTGCTACTAAGCAAGGTACTAATTAAGTTCAATAGTAATACATCTATACCCCAAAATTACTCAAGCTTGAAATCAAGATTGAGAACACAGACTATGCAACTTTTACTTTTGCTACCTTGAGGCCTTATTACCTCTCAACAATATTCCAGATGGTTGAAGTTTCTGAAAAAGTGATCTCTCTGTAAGAAAGTGGTATATTTGCTACTCTTTACAGACAACTGAAGCCAAATGAAAGGAAAACATATTACTTATGTTCCAAACCCTACAAAGACCTAGTCATATTTTGGTCTATGCACAAGTCTGTATTTTTCCGTTGATATTTACCAAACAAAAATTCTATACACAAGTATGCTTAGTTTCTATTCAGAAATTGTAGATCTCAAAACTATTATTCCATTTATTTCCTACTTGAAAAAAAACCAACTCAGTGCAGTATAATTGTGCCACATTGTCCATTCTATCCTTCTACCTTTCAGTTATTACATGTCTCTGTGCTTTAGCTGGGCACATGGCTGTCCACGTACACACTATTTTCAGGCCTTCCTTGCAGCTACGCATGGACAGAAACTGTAATACACTCTGGCCAATAAGTTGTGAGTATCTTTCAGTTCATGTCCCTAAAGGAAGCTATTTGTTCTTCATTCCTCTTTCTCCATCCCCTGGCCTAGAACTTGAAGCTGCTGGCGATTAGGCGCCTTTAACAACTCAAACTACAGCAAGGGGAAGGGGACAGGAAGATGGCAAAATAAGATTAAAAAAATTTTTTTTAAATGAATTTAGTGTAGCCTTAAGTGTATAGTGTTTATAAAGTGTACTTTATATAATGTCCTTGGTCTTCACATTCATTCACCACTCACTTGACATCCAGAGCAACTTCCAGTCCTGCAAGCTCTATTCATGATTAAGTGACCTATACAGGCATACTATTTACTATCTTTTATGCCACATTTTTACTGTACCTTTTCTATGTTTAGATGCATACATATACAAATATTTACTATTACATTATAATTGCCTACAGTATTCATTACAGTAACGTGCTGTACAGGTTTATGGCCCAGAAGCAATAGGCTATACCATACAGCTTAGGTGAGTAGTAGGCTATAATATCCAGGTTTGCTTTAAGTACACTCTAGGACATTGGCACAACAAAACTGCCTAATGATGCATTTCTCAGAATTTAGCCCCAACACTGAGCTACCAAGAACTATCACAGTTACAGATTTTTTTTAAACAAACTCATCTGTGTAAATATATATATTGGTAAATAAAAAAGAGAACACTCTGGAAGGATGTACACCAAACAGATTACTTTGAGTGATGTGAAGTAAGATTGTGAAGGAAGAAAGAGGCAATTTTAGACTATATACTGATTTGGATTATTTACAACAAGCATATTTCCCTATTGCTTCAATAAAGAGAAAAAGAATAAAGAAATTTCCCTAAAAGATCTTGCTTTTATTACCTACTCTAAAATACCACCTGATTGACTTACTATTCATCTGCTTTAAAATACAACTGTTTGTTGCTATTTGCAGTAGCTATGTTTTATAAAGTTACCATGAACACTGAATTAGTGAATACTAAACCACTGCTCCTAGGCCACGTGCAGTAGCTCACATCTGTAATCTCAGAGCTTTGGGAGGCCGAAGAGGAGGATTGCTTGAGGCCAGGAATTTGCGATCAGCCTGGGCAACACAGCTAGATCCTGTCTTTATAAGAAATTTAAAAATTAATTAGGCATGGTGGTGAGTACCTGTAGTCCTAGCTACTCAGGAGGCTGACGCAGGAGGATCGCTTGAGCCCAGCAGTTTGAGACTGCAGTGAGCCATAGATAGTCGTGCCACTGAACTCCAGACTGGGAAACAGAGACCCTGTCCCTAAAAAACCCATTGCTCCTGGAGAAAATACAGGGTTAGTTTGCTGCAAGCCTCTGATCACATTTTCATCAAGTGATCAATATAAAACCTTTTATGTGTATTTCTGCTTAAAGACACCTTTTTAAAAATTTTTTTAGAGATGAGGTGTCACTATGTTACCCAGGCTGATCTTGAACTAGTGAGCTCAAGTGGTTCTTCTGCCTCAGTCTCCCAAAGTGCTAGGATTACAGGTGTGAGCTACTGCATGTGGCCAAAGACATCTTATTTAATACACATCCTTGACCATTAATATTGATTTCATGGCCAACAGCACTATAACTCAGGCCTCAGTGATGCCTACCTAATATACATATCATCTCTGTAAGAAACATCACAGCCTTCTTGTGTGTAGGAACACTAGACAACACTACACGGGGTCTATTTTTAATAGGGAAATCCCAAACAAAACAAATCAAAGATGAGGCTGGGCATGGTGGCTCACACCTGTAATCCCAGCAGGTGACGGGATTTGGGAAACTGACGTGGGTGGATCACTTGAGGTCAGGAGTTTGAGACCAGCGTGGCCAACATGGTGAAATTCCATTTCTACTAAAAATACAAAAATTAGCCAAGTGTGATGGAGCATGACTGTAAATCCAGCTATTCAGGAGGCTGAGGAAGAGGTTGCAGTGAGCCGAGATCACATCACTGCACTCCACCCTGGGTGACAGGGTCAGACTCTGTCTCGAAAAAAAGAGAAAAAATACAAAAACGCAAAAAGCATAACACTAAACAGACCATGAAAGGACACATTTACAGTATGAGAACTGAAACAAGAAGGCAAAGCATCACCTTCTTTGACCTCAGTTGGAGATGTTTATGTTGGGAGAATCAAATTTTTCACTGCTCTGTACCATCTACAAATAACCATAAAGTGCTCCAAGTACTGATTTGTGCGATACAAATTATTTTAGTGAGTAGATGAATTTGCAAATAAGAAACTGACAAATAATGAGGATGGACTGTCCCTTAAATATAATCTTTTCAAGTAAAATTCATTATCTGCAAAATGGAAAGATAAAGTAAAATAAATCTAAGGTTACTTAAAGCTCAAAATTTACAACACTTTAAAAAAACTTGGCCGGGCGCAGTGGCTCACGCCTGTAATCTCAGCACTTTGGGAGGTCGAGGCGGGCGGATTACGAGGTCAGGAGTTCGAGACCAGCCTGGCGAACCTGGTGAAACCCTGTCTCTACTAAAGATACAAAAAATTAGCTGGGCATGGTGGTGGGCACCTGTAATCCCAGCTACTTGGGAGGCTGAGGCAGGAGAATCACTTGAACCTGGAAGGTGGAGGTTGCTGTGAGCCCAGTTTGCGCCACTGCACGCTAGCCTGGGCAATAGGGCGAGACTTCAAAAAAAAACCAAAAAACAAAACAAAAACAAAAACAAAACAACACTTGGCCAGTTAGGTCCCACAGAACTTAAAGGATTAAAAAAAAAAAATTGGCCTGGCACAGCAGCTCTCACCTATAATCCCAACACTTTGGGGAGCTAAGTCAGCAAGACTGTTTGAGCCCAGGGGTTCAAGAACAGCCTGGGCAACATGGCGAGACCTCTATCTCCATAAAAATGTTGAAAAAATCAGCCAAGCATTGTGTTGTACGCCGGTGGTCACAACTACTCAGGAGGCTGACATGGGAGGATCACTTAAAGCCAGGAGGTTGAGGCCACTGTAACCCATGTTTATGCCACTGCACTCCAACCTGCAAGACAGACTGAGACTCTGTCTCAAAACAAACAAACAAAAAAACTTAATTTTCCTTTTTTTTTCTTTTTTGAGATGAAGTCTCACTCTGTCGTCCAGGCTGGAGTGCAGTGGAGCCATCTTGGCTCACTGCAACTTCCACCTCCTAGGTTCCAGCAATCCTCCTGCCTCAGCCTCCCAAGGAGCTGGGCTTACATGTAGGTGCCACCACGCCCAGCTAATTTTTACATTATTAGTAGAGACAGGGTTTTACCATGTTGGCCAGGCTGGTCTTGTACTCCTGACCTCGGGTGAGCCACTGGCCTTGGCCTCCCAAAGTGCTGGGATTACAGGCATGACTTACTGTGCCCGGCCCCCAACTTAATTTTATAGAATTAAAAAAAATAATAATGCATTAGCTGGGCACAATGACTCATGCCTGTAATCCCATCACTCTGGGAGGCCGAGGCAGGCAGATCATGAGGTCAGGAGTTTGAGACCAGCTTTTCCAACATGGTGAAACTCTGTCTCCACTAAAAATACAAAAATAAAAAATTAGCTGGGTGTGGTGGCACATGCTCGCGATCCCAGCTACTCAGGAGGCTGAGGCAGGAGAATCGCTTGAACCTGGGAGGCGGAGGTTGCAGTGAGCCGAGATCATGCCACTGCACTCCAGCCTCGGCGAAAGAGCAAGATTCCGACTTAAAATAACAATAATAATAATAGTGTATTATATTTACTATATTATTTGAAAAATCTATTTGATTCATACAGCATTTAAAACAAATTTTAAGCCAGCATTTAAAAATTCAGATTTCTATTGTTTTCTTTACTGTTCTTTTTTTAGAGTCAGATCTTCCTGCTCTGCTGTACAGGCTGGACTGCAGTGGCACTATTCATAGCTCACTGCATCCTTGAACTCCTGGGCTCAAGCAATTTTCCCACCTCAGCCTAACAAGTAGCTGGGACTACACTCATGCAACACAGAGCTCAGCTTCAAATTTACATCTTTTCTTGAAAAACATCAGCCTGCCAGCTAATGGTGGTAGCTAGCACTCTTATTTTGTACAACTGAGGAAGCCATCAATTTTAAGACCCCCCCTGCATCTTTTTAATGAATCATGAAGAAAAAAGAAATACCCCCAATTATAATTACAAGATGTATCCTGATTTCAAAGAGGTTTAAATGCTAATGTGCATCTCAAAGTTGGTAAAATGTGGTATCTATGCCAATTACTATGTGCTAACTCTGTCCTAATTTTTTTTTACATTTTGAAATTCATTTAATCTTCACAAAAAAAGAAAGACAGGCACTATTACTATTTATATTTTAGAGATGAGGAAACAGAGGCACAGTGATTAAGTACCTTGTCCACATTTATAAAGTTAGTAGTGGGATAGCATTCAGTCAAGTAGGCTGAGTGCTATCCCACTACATTAAATTGGTTTTCTGGGCCACCATTTCATGAGGCAACAACTGGCTGGATTTGAGCACTAGCCACATCCTCACATCAGGATATGCAGGCTCGAGTATCATCCCAAACCTCTGCCTTCTCTATGACCTGACCACATTCAAGCTCCCCAACTGGACTCCCCAATTTGTGACCCTTGTGTTAAACAACAGAATACTATATATTAACAAAAAAAGCGGAAAAAGAAACATATTTGAGTACAATTTAG
Source organism: Colobus angolensis palliatus (assembly GCF_000951035.1). Taxonomy (NCBI): domain Eukaryota; kingdom Metazoa; phylum Chordata; class Mammalia; order Primates; family Cercopithecidae; genus Colobus; species Colobus angolensis. The sequence goes on along the minus strand of NW_012120710.1, from coordinate 7,068,838 downwards.
CCCACTGTTTTATTTAGAAGGACCAGAAAGGAATGATAGTAGAAAAAAGAGATAGAAGTTTGACTAATTTATATTATGCTAACTAGGTATTAGGTGCTCTGAGAAACATAATAATGATTAAGACATGGATTCTATTATCAAGAAGCTTTTACAGTCTATTAGAAGAGACTGTAGTGTAATTAACAAAAGTAACTGAAAATCTGGTATTTTAAAGTACCTCTGTATGCTTTAACATGGAAAGATCTCCAAACACATCAATGAAAAAGGTAAGCTGGCCAGGCGCGGTGGCCCACGCCTGTAGTCCCAGCACTTTGGTAGGCCGAGGTGGGTGGATCACATGAGGTCAGGAGTTCGAGACCAGCCGGGCCAACATGGTGAAAGCCCATCTCTACTAAAAATACAAGAATTAGTTGGGCCTGTAATCCCAGCTACTCGGGAGGCCAAGGCAGAGAACTGCTTGAACCAGGAGATGGAGGTTGCAGTGAGCTGAAATCGCGCCAGCCTGGCAACACAGTGAGATTTCGTCTCAAAAAAAACCAAAAAGGTAAGCTGTAGGACACAATAAACAGTATACCATTTATGTAAAAAATAATAAATATGCTAATACAAATACATAATTCTACATTACACAGAGACATGATTACGTATAAAGGTCTGGAAGGATTTATGCCAAACTAGTATCTCTGGAAAGAGAACTGAAATTGGAGACAGGAGTAAAGAGAACTTAAACTTTACTCATTTTGTTTGCCATTTTGTAAAATCAAAAAATGGTAACTGCTACATGATGTTCACAATTTCACTTACCAAGTGAAACATGAAAAGGACAAATAATCTATTTAACAACTGGTAAATTGGGCATAATCAGAATTACAGTCAATTAAAAAAAAATTTTCTGCTAGCCATTAGGGCTATTTATTTACATTCACTGCTACACAAAAACGACCAAAGGAGACACAATGGAAATAGGAGTGACTAGGAAAGAAAAAATTGAGATGAGGAATGTGAAAATGAAAAACTACTGGCTGGGTACAAGGGCTCATGGCTGCAATCCCAGCACTTTGAGAGGATCACTTGAGTCCAGGAATTCAAGACCAGCCTGGGCAACATAGCAAGATCCTGTCTCTACAAGAAAATTAAAAATCAGCCAAGCGTGGTGTCTTGTACCTGTAGTCCCTGCTACTTAGGAGGCTGAGGTGGGAAGGTTGCTTGAGTATAGGAGGTTGAGGCTGAAGTGAGCCGTGATCACACCACTGCACTCCAGCCTGTTCAACAGAGTGAGACCCTGTTTCCAAAAAAAAGAAAAACTATCAAAAGATTAAAAAGAAGACAGCACAGAACTAGGATGGTGAAAGTACACTTAAAATATAAAGGAGGAAGTCCTAGTCAGAGCAATCAGGCAAGAGAAAGAAATAAAAGGCATCCAAATAGGAAAAAACGACAAATTATCTCTTTGCTAATAATACGATTCTAAACCTAGAAAACCCAACAGATTCCACTAAAAGGCACCTAGAGCTGATAAACGACTTCAGTAATGTTTCAGGATACAAAATCAATGTACAAAAATCAGTAGCATTTCTATACATCAATAACGTTCAAGCTGAGAGCCAAATCAAGAATGCAATCCCATTTACCCTAGACAGACACACAGACACACACACCAAAACCTTGGAATACATCTAACCAAGGAGGTCTCTACAAAGAGAACTATAAAACATTGCTGAAAGAAGTAATAGGTGATAACAAACCACTGGAAAAACATCGCATGCTCATGGATCAAAGAATCAATAATGTTAAAATAGGGCCGGGCACGGTGGCTCATGTCTGTAATCCCAGCACTTTGGGAGGCCGAGGCGGGTGGATCACCTGAGGTAAGGGGTTTGAAACCAGCCTGGCCAACACGGTGAAACCCCATTTCTACTAAAAATACAGGGTGGGCGCGGTGGCTCATGCCTGTAATCCCAGCACTTTGGGAGGCCGAGGCAGGCAAATCACCAGGTCAGGAGATCGAGACCATCCTGGCTAACACGGTGAAACCCCGTGTCTACTAAAAAATACAAAAAATTAGCCGGGCGTGGTGACAGGCGCCTGTAGTCCCAGCTACTCTGGAGGCTGAGGCAGGAGAATGGCGTGAACCCGGGAGGCGGAGCTTGCAGTGAGCCCAGATGGCGCCACCGCGCTCCAGCCCGGGCGACAGAGCAAGACTCCGTCTCAAAAAAACAAAACAAAAAAATACAAAAATTAGCTGGGTGCGGTGGTGGGCGCCTGTAATCCCAGCTACTTGGGAGGCTGAGGCAGGAGAATCACTTGAACCCGGGAAGCAGAGGTTGCAGTGAGTTGAGATCACGCCACCACACTCCAGCCTAGGCAACAGAGCAAGGCTCCGATTCAAAAACAAACAAACAAACAAAAAAGCCATACTGTCCAAAGCATCTACAGATTCAACGCTATTCCTATCAAACTACCAATGTAATTTTTCACAGAATTAGAACAAACTATTCTAACATTCATATGGAACCAAAAGAGCCTGAACAGTCAAAGCAATCCTAAGCAAAAACAACAAAGCTGGAAAAATCACACTACTCCACTTCAAACTATACTACAAGGCTATACTAACCAAAACAGTATATTACAGACACAAAGCAATGGAACAGGATAGAGAACCCAAAACTAAAGCCACACACCTACAACCATCTGATCTTTGACAAAATTGACAATAACAAGCATTGGAGAAAGGACTACCTATAAATGGTGCTGGGATAACTGGATAGCCTTATGCAGAAGAATGAAACTGGGCCCCTACATTTTACCATATACAAAAATTAACTCAAGATGGATTAGAGACATAAATATAAGACCTAAAACTATAAAAAGCCGAGAAGAGGCTGGGCATGGTGGCTCGTGCCTGTAATCCCAACACTTTGGGAGGTCAAGGTGGGAGGATCACGAGGTCAGGAGATCCAGACCATCCTGACCAACATGGTGAAACCCTGTCTCTACTAAAGATACAAAAATTAGCTGGGCGTGGTGGTGTGCATCTGTAGTCCCAACTACTTGGGAGGCTGAGGCAGGAGAATTGCTTGAAGCCGGGAGGCGGAGGATGCAGTGAGCCAAGATCACACCATTGCAGTCACTCCAGCCTGGGTGACAGGGCGAGACTCCTACCCAAAAAAAAAAAAAAAAAAAAAAAATCCTAGAAAACCTGGGAGATATCATTCCGGACATTGGCCTTGGCAACGAATTTATGACTAAGTGCCCAAAAGCAATTGCAACAACAACAAAAATTGACAAGTGGGACCTAATTATACTAAAGAGCATCTGCACAGCAAACGAAAACTATCAACAGAGTAAACAGACAACTTATAGCCTGGGAGAAAACATCTGCAAACCATGCATCTGACAAAGGTCTAATATTCAGAATCTGTAAGGAACTTAATTCAACATGCAAAAACCAAAAACTCCATTGAAAAATAGGCAAAGGACATGAACAGACACTTCTCTTCTCCAAAGCAGACATATACATAGGCAAGAAATATATGGGAAAATGTTCCACATCACTAATCATCTGAGAAATGCAAGTCAAAACCACAATGAGATACCATCTCCCACCAGTCAGAATGACTATTATTAAAGACAAAAAAAAAAAAAAGAACAGATATTGGACAGGTTGTAGAGAAAAGGGAATGCTATATACCGTTGGTGGGAATGTAATTTTAGTTAAGTCACTGTAGAGAGCAGTTGGGAGATTTCTCAAAGAACTTAAAACAGAACTACCACTCGACCCAGCAGTCCCACTACTGCATTTTTTCACCGAATATCTGTCATGCAGCTAATACAGACTTAATTTTATTTTTTTTAATTATTCTTTTTTGAGGCAGTGTCTCACTCTGTTGCCCAGGCTGGAGTGCAGTGGCGCGATCTCGGCTCACTGCAACCTCCAATTCCCTGGTCCAAGCAATTCTCCCGCCTCAGCTTCCTGAGTAGCTGGGATTACAGGCACAGGCGCCACCATGCCCAGCTAATTTTTGTATTTTTAGTAAAGATGGGATTTTTTTTTTTTTTTTTTGAGACAGAGTCTCACTCTGTTGCCCAGTCTGGAGTGCAGTGGCCGGATCTCAGCTCACTGCAATCTCCGCCTCCTGGGTTTAAGCCATTCTCCTGCCTCAGCCTCCCGAGTAGCTGGGACTACAGGCGCCTGCCACTTCGCCCGGCTAGTTTTTTGTATTTTTTTTAGTAGAGACGGGGTTTCACCGTGTTAGCCAGGATGGTCTCGATCTCCTGACCTCGTGATCCACCCGTCTCGGCCTCCCAAAGTGCTGGGATTACAGGCTTGAGCCACCGCGCCCGGCCGAGATGGGATTTCAACATGTTGGCCAGGATGGTCTCGATCTCCTGACCTTGTGATCTGCCCGCCTCAGCCTGCCAAAGTGCTGGAATTACAGGCTTGAGTCACTGCGTCCAGTAACTACGACTATTTGTTGTAAGACTAAAATAATTCATGCTAACAGTCATTTCAATTATAATGTATTTAATGAAATAAAGGAAAATAAAGAAAAATGAATCATTCTGTCAAAAAGCCATATGAACTTGCATGTTCACTGGAGCACTATTCACAACTGCAAAGATGTGGAGTCAACCTAGGTGTCCATCAATAGTGGACTGCATAAAGGAAATGCAGTACATATATACTATGGAATACTATGTCGCCATAAAAAAGAACAAAATCATGCCCTTTGCAGCAACATAGATGCAGCATTATCCTAAGCAAATTAATGCAGGAACAGAAAACCAAATACTGCATTTCCTCACTTACAAGTGGGAGCTAAACAATGAGTAAACATGGACCTAAAGAAAGGAGCAGTCAACACTGGGGACAAAAATGGGGAGAAGGTGGGAGAGGGGGCGAGAGTTAAGAAACTACCCATCAGGTACCATCCTCACTACCTGGGTGATGGTTATACATCAAACCTTAGCAACAGGCAATTTACCCATATAACAACCTGCACATGTAACCTTCTAAAACTTTAAAGTTAGGGGGAAAAAAGTGTTCTTTAGAGAAATGTTTATTTTCATAAATAAACACATTTACTTATGAAACAATACTAATGTATGCTAATAATTTATAAAAATTTAATATAAAAGCAAAAAAATTAAAGGATACTAGAGTAATACAGCTTGCAGTATTTTTTCACAATTCTTTTTTTTTTTTTTTTTTTTTTTTTTGAGACGGAGTCTCGCTCTGTCGCCCGGACTGGAGTGCAGTGGCCGGATCTCAGCTCACTGCAAGCTCCGCCTCCCGGGTTCACTCCATTCTCCTGCCTCAGCCTCCCGAGTAGCTGGGACTACAGGCGCCCGCCACCTCGCCCAGCTAGTTTTTTTGTATTTTTTAGTAGAGACGGGGTTTCACTGTGTTAGCCAGGATGGTCTTGATCTGCTGACCTCGTGATCCGCCCGTCTCGGCCTCCCAAAGTGCTGGGATTACAGGCTTGAGCCACCGTGCCCGGCCTCACAATTCTTTTTTTTAAGTATTCAGTAACTACTTAACTGACAGGAAAAAATAAAGAATAGGAATGGCAATTAAAATCATGTAACCAATCATTTATCTAACAAATATTTGTCAAGCACCTAATATTGATTTAATTTTATGAAATAATCTTACCTTGATGAAGTTTAAAACATAGTTGTACCTTCCTAAAACAGAATGTCCCCAACTATGACTATTTACTGTAAGACAAATAATTCATGCTAATAGTCAATTCACTTATGTTTTAAATTAAAATATTACTGTTTTAGATTACAAAAAAAGAGTCAAAAAAAAATTTTTTTTTTTTGAGATGGAGTCTCACTCCACTGCCCAGGCTAGAGTGCAGTGGTGCGATCTTGGCTCACTGTAACCTCCACCTCCTGGGTTCAACTGATTCTCCTGCCTCAGCCTCCCTAG
>NW_012120710.1:7040446-7061115 GCF_000951035.1 Colobus angolensis palliatus | reverse complement strand
GTGATCCGCCCGTCTCGGCCTCCCAAAGTGCTGGGATTACAGGCTTGAGCCACCGCGCCCGGCCACAGCTTACTTTTTATCTACATTTTAAAAATATCTGAAACTATAACACAGTGCCTGCTTACAAAACCTTGCATAAATATTACAGGTTTTTGCTTTGTTTTTGGTCATTGCACACACTTCTTTGCTGACAAAATTTTTTTCATGGACATCTATTCAAATTTTTTGAAGCACACCTTGGTAACGCTAGGGCATGTAAAATTTAAATGATTCTAGCTTTTAAATCAACCCTACATAATCTACATAATTAACCTTCCAAAAAGCCATGTAGCATTCAACAGGCCCTACTTAAAAAGAGTGCTTGGATATATAAGTGACCAAAACACAAATCATCGTTACAGTTCTCTCCGACATTGTTATTGCAAAACAGGCCAAGAGAGAAAACACATTCCAGTTATGACATTGACCTGGTTATTAATATAGAATACATCAACCCAAATAGGAATTTCAGACTACACATTTATAGTAACATGGTATAAAATGTGCTTGACTAAACGAAAACTATGTCTAAATTTAAGTCCACACTCTTTGATAACAATTTTTATTGAAAGAAAGTATGGCTGTGTTTATATTGCTAGCCCTCTTGCTTTCTGAGACAGTTGATGAAAGTTCGATCTGGAAAGAGACCCCGTAACAATGGTCTAATTCTGTATACTTTTTATGGACATTAGCAACTTTCATGTCTCGGGGTCCAACCTGAGAACAGAAAATGCCTCTATGATTCATCATCAAATGTAGCTAACATTTGCTTGGAATTTTTAAGAAACTAGCTTTAAAAAAGGTACAAGTTGGGGGCCAGGCGCAGTGGCTCATGCCTGTAATCCTAGCACTTTGAGAGGCTGAGGTGGGCAGACTGCCTGAGCTCAGGAGTTCAAGACCAGCCTGGGCATCACAGTGAAACCCCATCTCTACTAAAATACAAAAAAATTAGCCAGGCGTGGTGGTGTGCGCCTGTAGTCCCAGCTACTCAGGAGACTGAGCCAGGAGAATTGCTTGAATCCAGGAGGCGAAGGTTGCAGTTAGCCGAGATTATGTCACTGCACTCCAGCCTCGGCAACAGAGCGAGACTCCGTCCCCCCACCACCCAAAAAAAGGTGCTAGACGGAAGGCAGATATAAAACTAAGCACGCGTAAGCATTCAAAAGCATGAAGTTCCTGGTGGTCTAGTGGTTAGGGAAAAAGAGAAAACTAAAAAACAAAAGCACGAATAGAATTTTTACTCTAATAATGTTAAGTTGCACCCAGCAAACTGTGTTAAGGCTAAAGAGGCTTCAATCACCAGAAATCAGTGTCAAGTAAAATAGAGAAATGAAAATTTAAAAGTACATGACCCTAAAACAGAAAAAGTTTAATGTGGATGAAATTCTGGATTTAAAATATCCACTACTTTATAGAATTGACTATCCTATGATAAAATATTTACTACTTTACAGGTTCTGAAGAACATCTTTCTTTTCAAGACAGTCTCGCTCTCTCACTCAAGCTGGAATGCAATGGCGCAATCTCAACCACTCACTGGTTGCTCACTGCCAACCTCTGCCTCGATTCTCCTGCCTCTGCCTCCCGAGTAGCTGGGATTACAGGCATGTGCCACCACGTCCAGCTAATTTTTGTATTTTTAGTAGAAACAGGGTTTCACTATGTTGGCCAGGCTGGTCTCAAACTCCTGACCTCAAGTGCTCCACTTGCCTTGGCCTCCTAAAGTGCTGGGATTACAGGCGTGAGCCCCCTGCCTGAAGAACATCTTAATATCAGTGCAAAGTTACCCTTAATTAAGAGTATGAAAAGCTAGATACTATACAATCGATCACATAACTCTCACACAATTAAAAGATATGTAAATTCAATAAGAAAAAAAAAACAGGAAAGCAGTCGAAGCATTTAGTAAATATGAAAAATCCCTTAAGTAAAAAGCTTGACACAATGAACTTCATTTGAGAACTTCAATTTCTAGTCTTTATAAAGTATTGTTTTAGTACCTAGTAATGTGTAAGTTGCTACGATTACAGATCTGTGATTTCTTTCAAATAAAACTATAATTCATTTATTTCACAAGTACTTACTGGGTATCTACTACTGTGGAAAAACAAAGATTAAAATACATTATGAACCCTGCCCTAAAGACACTTTAAGAGTCTAGAAGGAATAAGATATATGCACACTGTAGTTAAAATGTAAAGGTATCTCAGAAAGGAAAAAGTATCTGAAATGTGGTGGGGGAAAGTACAGATTAGGGAAGGCACTGATGATGAATTTAAATAACAGGTCGAATTCAGACAAAGAAAAGAAGCCTTCCATTGGAAAAAGATGTTAGAAAAAGCAAGAAAGATGGAAAGCCACAATGAAAAAAATTTAATTTTGCAGAAATGGAAAAAACTACAAAATAATAAATGATAATATAGAAGCTAGGGGTTCCAAGCTCTAGTAACTCAAATATCCTGGCCAGACTAAATCACCAATTAAAACATCTAATATTGTATATACACTCCACTGATGCTCTATAAATACTTCTAAATTAGTAATCCATGACCCCTTTTACCTGTTGTACTTCCTGGTGGAATGAAATAGTGAAACAAGTTTTATTCACACTGTACCTCGGAATAATTATTTTCAGAAGGCAAATTACTTTATTGGGGAGGTGATTAAAAAGAAAAAAATAGAAGACAAATTACTTTTCCAATTTTGAATGTACATACTCAAAGTTAGGCAAGAACAAGAAAGGACCCTTTCAGTATATGCATACAACATACGCAAGTGATACTCAAGCTTGATTTTGAAATTGTGATACAAAAACGACGTTGTTCCACCCACAGTGGCAAGATCAAAATGTTCTAGCTCCAACTCTTCAACATTGTGCAAGCTGCTCTAGTGCTCTGTGCCTGTAAAATGAAGAGCCTCTATCTAGGACTTTCTAGCTTTAAAATCCTATACACTCTGAATTCCATTCCATCTTTTCTACAGAAGTCACTGTGACAAGGCCAATAACAACAAAAACAGGAAAGAGTATTCTTTGTTCAACCCACACATAGTAAAAATTACCCCTTATTATATAACTACTAAGTGCCAGGCTCTTTCTACGTATTTCACTTAATCTTCATTAAATCCTGAAGAGCAGGCATTTTCTTCATTTTACTTAGAGGGTATTAGCTATCTCTTACACATCCAATCCAATCAGGGGTGGAAAGCCAGGATTCAAATCAAGGTCTAATTCCACAAAGCAAGCTGTAATAAACCATATTTCATAACCTGATGCCACAATCACAAATATCAGATAAACAAGCGGTGGGCTGTGATTATGGTATGACCATGTTAATCCAGACAGAACATGATCTTCTACTAGGGTAGCTCAGACTGCCTTGTTGCCAAGTGGGAATGGATAAGTGAAGCCAAATGTGTGCGTGTGTTGTGTATGACAGTGAGAGACAGAGGAGTGATTTTCAAATGAAAGAAACAGATATACCAGCTTTCATCTTATGCTTTAAACAATTCTAACCAGACCTGTGCAGTTAATTTTTTTTTTGAGATGGAGTCTTTTCATGTTGCCCAGGCTAGTCTCAAACTTCTGGGCTCAAGCGATCCTCCTGGCTTAGCATCCCTGTAGTTGGGATTATAGGCCTGTGTCACTGCAACTAGCTGCAGTTAATTTTAATATTATATAAAGTTCTCAAAAAGTATTGAAATATAAGCATGAGCAATGAAGTGTAGGCTTTGAAGTAAGGTACCTCTTGGTTGAATCCTGGCTCTATTACTAGCAGTATGACATTAGTCAAGTTACTTCACCTCTCTCTTTTTTCTTTTGAGACAGTTTCGCTCTTGTTGCCCAGGCTGGAGTGCAATGGCAAGATCCTGGCTCACTGCAACCTCCGCCTCCCGGTTTAAGCGATTCTCCCGCCTCAGCCTCCTTAGTAACTGGGATTACAGGCATGCACCACCACGCCCAGCTAATTTTGTATTTTTAGTAGAGACGGGGTTTCTCCATGTTGGTCAGGCTGGTCTCGAACTCCCGACCTCAGGTGACCGCCGGCCTCAGCCTCCCAAAGTGCTAAGATTAGAGGCGTGAGCCACCACGTCCGGCCTACTTCACCTCTCTTAGCCTCATTTTTTGACTTTTAAAGTGAGAATACCTATCTTGCAGGGTAGTTAACGATGAAAGCAGAATGTGGAATATAAAGCGCTCAGCATAGTACCTAGCACAAGGTAAGAGCCTGACAAATGAAAGCTACTATATTATCCCTCAGGATCCCATTAACAAAGTTGGCCATTAAAGTGTTATACTTGGTCACTTTAATGTAGATCTAAAATTCTTCTCAAATAAAAAGTTTATTTCAAAAAGGCATACACCCTCGGTTCCATTAAACACTAACCAAACTTAAAAATAAGTATATTCTAAACCTAGAATCTAAGCAACTATTAAACACTGTTTTCAGTGGCTAAACTTTTTTTTTCTTTTTTTTAATAACGCTGCAAATCGTGTCATTATGAGTTCAGGCAGAAAGCGGTGGATGTGTCCCCAAAGAGGTTTGAGCGCGAAAGATCCCTACTACGTCCAAGGTAGCATTTGCCAAATGATATATATTTGGGTGAGCCCAAAAAGCGGGATCTGAACAAATAACACCAGGCAGAACGACCGCTCTTCCAGTTGATGGGACAGGAGCAGGTGGATTTGTGCTTCAAAGAATATCGTTTTATTCTTAGCCACATGCTCTCACCAACAGCTGGGTTTTAAACCTTCTCGTAGTCTTCCCCAACGCCCCAGTTTCAGACTGCAAGAGGGAGCAGGACTTCAGGCTCCTCTCGGCCAGTGCAGACACAGGCGAAAGGGAAGGAGGGAGGGAGGGGCCCACGGCCCCGAGGGGCGTGGGAGGCAGTTCGGGCCAGCTCGGCCCCGCAACCGTCCCTTCCCGGGCGGTACCACCTGCGGACCACTCTCCTAGCCCGAGCTTCGGGGCCTACAGAGCTGTGGGGCGCGGCTGCCGTCAGTCCGACCGAGCCGCAGCAACGGGGAGGGAACTGGGGGCGTCAGTGAATAACTCTGGGATTTCAGGAGCGGAAGGAGGGCAAAGGGGGAGGTGGCATGTGGATCCCCCTCCATGGTGGGACGCTGGAGGTGACCTTCGGGTCTCCCAGTGCTCCGTCCCCGTCCCTGCCCGGACCCCTTCCCAAGTCCCAGACCCGCTGCTCCTCTCACCGTCTCGGCTTCTGTGTGCTGGGGTCCGGCACTCTGACCCCCCATTACCCCGCGGAGGAAATTCATCTTGCCGTTCAGCCACCAGGTTTACCGGCCCCTCCGGAAAAAAAACGAAGACAACTTCCCCCGCCCTCCGCAGGGCCTGGCCCCCAATCCCGCACTCTACACTCTCCTACTGCTGCCACCACCGCCTCCAACTCGGCGGCCACTCCAGCCCCCTAAGCCCGGAAACAGCCGCCACCAGCGGCCAAGATGCGCATGCGCGGGGACGTGGCATTACGTGGCGGCCCGAAGGTTGAAGGCAAAAGGGGAGCGGAGGCGAGAGGAACCTCTTAGCTAGGTTCCACCGAAGCCCCACCCACTTCGTAGGCCCCGCCTCCCGCCGCAGGGGCACGCCTCCTCCCGCCCTTCGCGGATTGATCCTGCTGGCCGCAGCCACCCACGTGGTCGAAGCCCGGCCCTGCAGGCTGGAGAGGATTTGATTAGACTACGCGTTTCGACTTGCAGGGTGTTTAATTGTTGCCAAGCGGGACTTACTGCAAGCTATCAAATCTGAGGTCTTATTTTGTTGAGTCGAAAGTGAAATTTTTCCTTCGGCCGACGTGACAGGTAAGGGTTCCTGGCCCCTGGGAGGGTTCGCTTGGTTTGACGGTTTACTAGTACCAGCGTTGTGGCTTTCTGATCCCGGTAAATTGCATTTATTTACAGAGCTTTGTTTGGTGGTAAAAAGGGTTACTAGAAACCCCTCATTCCACTGCCACTGGAGGGCGCATTTCTCAGCTCTTTCTCTTCAAACCTGCTGAAAGGAATTCCTAGATCTAAACACCAGGTACACCTCTATTTTCAAGTGTCATCAGGAGGAAACCCACCAAACCCTACATTTAGCTTGCTAAAGAAATACATTGTTCTGCTATGTCAGTTCGGCGAGTAACATAATGTTTTGTTATTAACTCTCAACCCCTGTGTTTTCCATTTTTTTTTTAACATGAAAAAATGTCATTTTCTCTAGTTGATATGCCTGTTCCTTTGGCAGTGAGGTTGTCAGTACACATGCTTCTGGAATTGTCTTGTAAATTTCTTGAGGCTAAAAAGCACAGGTCTAGTTAGCTAACTGACTCATGCACCTCTCCCCTTGGATTCCCCACGGGTCTCAGATTCAGCATTTAAAATTGAACTCGTCATCTACCCCTGCCTCCCTTAAAGAAAAAAGTCAATATGCTTCTACTGCGTGCGTGCCGTGCTCAGTAGTACCACTGTCCAAATAATTGCCTAAGCTAGACAGGAAGCTGGGAAGAATCTTAGACTCTGGCTTTCCACCCACACGTGTCCAATCAATAGTCATGTCCTATCATTTCTGTTTATAGAATATTTCTCAAATAGGTCCTCTGCTCTCCATCCTCGATGCCTGTGACATAGATTATGTTCTTCTCATCATTTCTCGTTGAGATTACAGCAACAGCCTCCTAACTAGTTTGTCTGCATTCAGCCCTGGCTTCCTTCCAGTCCAATCTCCAGTCCATCCTTGGGTGAGACTAACAACAACAAAACATCTGTTCATGTCAGTCCTCTTAAAATCCTCCAGTTCCCCATTCTTTCCAGAATAAAGTCCAAACTCTTTAGTTTGTCATACAGGCCTGTTATGATCTAGTTCCTGCCTACTTTTTCAGCTCCTGCCTCCCCCACATACTCTGGGCATTTTTCTCAGACCTGGATATGCCCTTCCCCTCCCTTCTCTTCATCAAGCAAACTCCTGCTATTCCTTAAGACTCAACTCTGGCATCATTCTTGAAAGCGTTCCCTAAAATCTAGGGTACATATCTATATGTTAGCACTTTGCAGTTATTAATACTGTATATGGTGTACATTCAATAAATGCTTGCTAAACCAAACTGTTAAGGGCAGGACTGTTTTATTCATTTTATATCTCTTGCTTACCACTGTCTCATAAAAGGTGATATTGATGGATAAATTAATAAATAATTGAAAGAATATATGAATATTATACTAAGGAGGAGGTTCCCTTTTTTTAATCTGTAAAGTGAAACTGTAGGGAACACATCATAGGCAATGTGTTTCCTAGGGCCAGCGTTTTAAGCCTGGGCAACTTGGAGAATAGTGGGGTCATACTGCCAAAAATACTGTGCACTAAGCATTGTCCTCTGCTTTAAAACTACACACTTGACATTTTACCGTAGACATTTTCCATGGGAGCATTTTGTTGCAGCCTAAAAAAGTAGTAAATTACTCAGCATTTTTATTACTAAGAAATGCATGCAAAGAGCTTCACTTAAGCCCCTAAGCTTCACCCCTCCCTGAACCTCACTTCACCTACTTCCTGAACCTCACTCTACCCCATCATCAGGAATGAGGCTCATAGATGGAGTGGGCCACAAATGTCTATTACTCCTCTTATTTAGTAATTAAAAAGAGTGCCTTGACATTTTAGCAAAGTTGTTTAAAGGCACCAGCCTTGTCAAATGTCCTGTTTTGTTTTAAACTTTGGTGGGTACAGTAGGTTACTGTCCTTTAGTGAATATAGTAGTGACAGCTTACTATGAGTTTTCCCTGCATTTGACCTGTTTTCTTCCCTAGCAGCATCCCCTGCACAGGAGTGATGGACAGTTGGGTGCAAAGGTGATGAAGGTGGGATCCCAGAGGCATTGTCACTAGAGAACAACCATGAGATGGACTCCTTATTTTAGAGGAAGAGTTACATATTAATCCACTTCTACTGATTTTGTAGAGTGAGAAAAGTCAGGGACTGTGTTGTATTACTGTTTGCACCCTTTAATCATCTAGTATAATTCCTTTAATATGGTAGATGCTCAGGAACTACCTGAGTTAATAAAGGAAGAGAAAACATGAAAAAATTGTGACGGCCTGACTTGCACTGTTATACGTCTGACTTTCATAAATCTAAGCATTCAGGATGAGAGTCCCATGAATCATTAAAATACACATAATCAAAAGTAAGAATGATTCTTCTTTTTCTAAACCAAACCTGACAGTAGATCAACAAACAAAATTCATTGGTTTGAAATTCAGTTTTTCAAATTGCTTTTTTCAGTGCCCCACTATTTCTATCCTTTCTTACTTTCTAGTGGAAAACTCAGCAAAAACAACGAAATATAATTGCATAAGATTGTTTTTTAGTTGGGGTGGTAGTGAGTAGAATGTTGTCTATGCCTGCTTGGGAGGATAACTATAAATGATCATTTGTATTTGAAATCTATCGTAGATAGGTTTTTATTTATTTATTATTTTGCTAGGTTATAAGCCCCTTCAGTATCGTATATAGGTTTTTAAAGACATGACTCACACCTGTAATCCCAGCACTTTGGGAGGCCAAGGTGGGAGGATTAATTAAGCTCAGGAGTTTGACACCAGCCTGGGCAATGTGGCAAAACCCCGTCTCTACAAAAAATAAAATGTTAGCTGAGCATGATGGCACGCGCCTGTATTCCCAGCCAGTAGTCCCACTTACTTGGGAGGGTGTAGGAGGATTGCTTGAGCCTGGGAGATCGAGGCTGCAGTGAGTCATGATTGTGCCACTGCACTCCAGCTGTGAGGATGGAGTGAGACCCTGTCTCAAAAAAAAAAAAAAAGACTAGTTGAGGCTGGGCGAGGTGGCTCACACCTGTAATCCCAGCACTTTGGGAGGCTGAGGCGGGAGGATCATCTGAGGTTGGGAGTCCAGACCAGCCTGACCAACATGGAGAAACCCCGTGTCTACTAAAAATACAAAATTAGTTGGGCATGGTGGTGCTTGCCTGTAATCCCAGCTACTGGGGAGGCTGAGGCAGGAGATTTGCTTGAACCCAGGAGGTGGATTGCTTGAATCTTTGCAGTGAGCAGAGATTGCGCCCTTGCACTCCAGCCTGGGCAACAAGAGTGAAACTCCATCTCAAAAAAAAAAAAGAAAAAAAAGGCTAGGCATGGTGGCTCACACCCACGCCTGTAATCCCAGCACTTTGGGAGGCCGAGGCGGGCGGATCACGAGGTCAGGAAATCGAGACTATCCTGGCTAACACGGTGAAACCCCGTCTCTACTAAAAAAATACAAAAAATTAGCTGGGTATGGTGGCGGGCGCCTGTGGTCCCGGCTACTGGAGGCTGAGGCAGGAGAATGGAGTGAACCCAGGAGGCAGAGCTTGCAGTGAGCCAAGATCGCGCCACTGCACTCCAGCCTGGGGGACAGAGCCCGTCTCAAAAAAAAAAAAAGACTGGTTGCTGGAAAATCAGTGTCCACAAACATTGGTGATACAAGTAGACATTATATTAATTAACCAAACAATGTATAGCAAAATTAATCGATGATTTCAATTTATAGGAAGCAGCACTGAAAATCCGTGACTAATCAGTAACCGTATCAGACACATAGTGCTTTCATTTGCCAGGCTTTGTTCAAGGTTCTTTATATAAAATAATTTGCTTAATTCTCACAACAATCCTATAAGGTGGGTAGGTTATTAGCCTTATTTTGCAGATGGGGAAACAGGTCAAGAGAGTAACTTGACCAATATCATATAAGCTAGGAAGAGGCACGGCTGGGGCATAAATTGGCAATCTGGCTCCAAAGCTTGCGCTCTTATGTAAAACATTATCCTACCTTTCTAGACACAAGACAATGATTATGCACTAAGTAGAAATGTGGCCTGCAAGTCCATACATAACCTGGCCCTTACCTCCCTTATCTCATCTCCTTTGCTTCATTCCATCCCACTTACTCCTCTCCAGCCACACCACCTGGCTTCCTTGGTGTGAGACTTTCTCCCCTCTTTATGCCGTTTGCAATTGTTGTTTCCTGTATTTGGGATGCTTGCTTCTCCATCCACATAAAGGTAAGGGTCACTCTTCACCTTCTTTAAGTCAGCTCAAATGTTACGTAGATCTTTCCTGACACCCTAAGTTGTAACCTCCTCATACTCCTTTTTTCTCTGCTCTGCTTATTTTCCTTGTAGCCCTTAATGAGTCTGATACATTATTCTCCCATATACACTATGTTGCCATATTTCATGAGATCTACTATGCTATTAAGTGTACCTTAGAGAAAGAAAAAAAAAATTGCCAAAAGATCTGAATTTCAGGCTTCAGAAAATGGGGGGAGAATGTGCATTGTAGGATTATTGAAATACAGTATATATTTTACATATTTATCTTGTTTATTGTCTGTTTCCACCCACCAGAAGACTACCCCCATCAGGGCAAAGATTTTAGTTCTTTTGTAAATTGCTTTATCCCTAGTGCTTAGCACAGCATCTGGCACATATTAGGAAGTTGGTAACTCTTTAATGGATGAATTCCCTAATTGAGAAATTTCCTGCTATTGGCTTGTATGCCTAGGGGTAGAAACTCTGCATTGTTGCTAAACATTGCTTAGCACTCAGATTTTCTCAGTAGAGTCTGAATTAGGGTCTTCAGATCCTATTAACATGCTAGTTTTAGTTTTGTCTATTTTGGCATCCTTTAATGACCAGCTTAGTAATTACCTTTTATCATATGTAAAGATAAATCTTGGTGAAAGAAAGGACTTATATTTTTAGAATCAGATCTCAGCCCATGAAAGAACCATCTCAGTATCCCCATGGTCAACCCATTGTGCTTGGAGATGCACTACCCTAATAGAGTGGCTTTCTTTTCTCTTAGACAGGTAATACATTCATATCGTTAAAATAAAAAGTACAAAGGGGTATATAGTAAAAAGTCTCCTTGCCACTCCTTGGACATCCAGGCAATCAATGTTTACAATTCTTTAAATCCTTACTGATATACAAATATATCTATAGCCTCCTCATTTTTTTAGTAACACACATAAATACAGCACATTGTATACGCTGTTCCACACCAGGCTTTTTCCAATTTAATATGTCTTGGAGATTGGTCCATATCAATATATAGAGGGCTTCCTTGTCCTTTCTTATTGTGTCTCATGAAGTGCTTTTCAATTTTTTTTTTTTTTTTTTTGGAGACAGGCTCTCACTGTATCACCCGGGCTAGAGTGCAGTGGTGCAATCATGGCTCACCGCATCCTGGAATTCCTGGGCTCAAGAGCTCTTTCTGCCTCAGCCTCCTGAGTAGCTAGGACTACAGGTGCACACCATCATGCCTGGCTAGTTTTTTTTTTTTTTTGGTAGAGATGAAGTCTTGCTACATTGCCCAGACTGGTGTCAAACTCCCGGCCTCAAGCTATTCTCCCGCCTCAACCTCCCAAGATACTGGGATTGCAGGTGTGAGCCAATTGCCCCAGGCTTCAAAATATTTTTATTTTGTTATTTATTTATTTATTTATTTTGAGATGGTGCCTCGCTCTGTCACCCAGGCTGGAGTACAGTGGCACGATCTCGGCTTACTGCAACCTCCACCTCCCAGGTTCAAGCGATTCTCCTGCCTCAGCCTCTCAAGTAACTAGGAGTAGAGGCACGTGCCACCATGCCTGGGTAATCTTTTGTATTTTTAGTAGAGATGGGTTTTCACCGTGTTAGTTAGGATGGCCTCAATCTCCTGACCTCGTGATGCGCCTGCCTCAGCATCACAAAGTGTGTGAGCCACTGCGCAAATATTTTTAAAAGCCTTAGGAAATCCTTGGGAGAGGAGAGTGGAAGAAAGAAGGTTCTGGTAGCTGGGCGTGGTGGCCTATCATTCCAGCTATGCGCAGGAGGCTGAGGCATGAGAATCGCTTGAAGTTGCAGTGAGTCAACATTGTGCCACTGCATTCCAGCCCAGGTGACGGAGTGAGACCCTTTCTCAAAAAAAAAAAAAAAAAAAAAGAAGGTTCTGGGCCCCCATCCGGCCCCATTTGATTGGTTTCATTTGTTTAGACTTCCTATTTCATTTGAACAAAAAGATTCAGAGGCTAGAATGTTGGACAGCTACCTCTCTCAGGAGATGAGAAATGAGACCAGGCAAGGCACGGTGACTCACCCCTGTAATCCCAGCACTTTGGGAGGCTGAGGCTGGTGGATCACCTGAGGTCGGGAGTTCGAGACCAGCCTGACCAACATGGAGAAACCCCATCTCTACTAAAAATACAAAATTAGCTGGGCGTGGTGGTGCATGCCTGTAATCCCAGTTACTAAGGAGGCTGAGGCGGGAGAATTGCTTAAACCGGGAGGCGGAGGTTGCAGTGAGCCAGGATCTTGCCATTGCACTCCAGCCTGGGCAACAAGAGTGAAACTCCGTCTCAAAAAAAAAAAAAAAAAAAAAGAAATGAGACCAAGGTAAGGACTTAGAATGGTTGAGGTGTCTCACATGCTATAGAGCCCAGAGTTCCTGCTTTACTATTTTTTAAAGGAATGGTAATTGTAGCCTCCTGTGGTTGTTTTTGGGATTTTATTAGATAGTATCTGTAAAGTTTATATTGCTTAGTACTTGAAACATAGTAAGTACTCAATGATTACAGTGGAGACCCTGATCATCTTTGGTATTATCAATTTCTTAACAACTGAACATTTAAAGATACTACCCTGTAAGTCTTCAACTCCAACCCTACTAGCTCATGTTACTGACAAGTCTTTTACTTCATATGAGGCTTAATCTGGGGTATAAACCAATTTCCCTATGATCTGGGTTTCCACTATTTCTGGACTCTGCTCTCCTTATTGTTTTTGGTTTTTTTTCTCTGGCTCCATGAGGGGCAAGATGGCTGCCAGGAACTATAGTCCTAGTATCCTAGGCCCAAGTTCATCAAAGAAGACTCCCAACCTCTCTCCTAAGAGTTCCAGCAAAAGTCTCCTTGTGATTCATTGAACCTGATTGGGTCGCATGCCTAATGTGGTGAGCCAGTTCCTGTAGTTTAAGGTTTGAGATGTTCTGATTGGCCTTGAGTCACATTCCCACCCCTAAAGCAAGGAGTAGAAGTCTTCATCTCATCTTAAAGCATATGGCATAAGAGCTGGGGAACAGGGACATTCACGTTTCTCCTAGGAAATCTGGAATAGTATGCCAGGAGAATGTTCATCAGGATAAGAAAAACAATATATGTTCACTGTATCCCCTAACGTACTTAAACTGCTTGCCAGTTTTTTTTGAAATTATTTTTCCAGCATTATCACTAGTGTATGCTAGCATAAGTTCTGCCTCTCTGCAAAGATTCAAAAGATCATGTTACATTATTTAATACAAGTAATTTGACATTGCATTGTACTTAAATCAGCAAACAAATCTATACCCTTTTTTTTAAAGAAAGTATAATCCAGGTGTGTTTTCATTTTTAAGAAAATACAATAAGCAGAATTACTTATGAAACACCTAAAAAAAAAAAAAGAAGAAACACCGAAATTAGGAAATCCCATTTTCATTTCCAAAGAACTTTTTAATTTTAATTTTATTTTATTGTATTTGGTTTTTTTTTTTTTTTGAGACTGAGTATTGCTCTGTCACCCAGACTGGAGTGTAGTGGCATGATCTCGGCTAACTGCAAGCTCTGCCTCCTGGGTCCACGCCATTCTCCTGCCTCAGCCTCCCAGGTAGTTGGGACTACAGATGCCCGCCACCACGCCCGGCTAATTTTTTGTATTTTTTTAGTAGAGACGGTGTTTCACCATGTTAGCCAGGATGAACTCAATCTCCTAACCTCATGATCTACCTGCCTCGGCCTCCTAAAGTGCTGGGATTACAGGCATGAGCCACTGTGCCCAGCCTGTATTTTTTTTTTTTTGAGATAGAGTCTTGCTCTGTCTCCAGGCTGGAGTGCAGTGGCGCAATCTCGGCTCCCTGCAATCTCTGCCTCCCAGGTTCAAGCTATTCTCCTGCCTCAACCTCCCAAGTAGCTGGGATTATAGGTGTGTTCCACCACACTCAGCTAATTTTTGTATTTTTATTAGAGACAGGGTTTCACCATGTTGGCCAGAATGGTCTCATCTCCTTACCTTGTGACCCACCCGCTTCGGCCTCCCAAAGTGATGGGATTACAGGCATGAGCCATCACGCCTGGCCAAAGGACTTTTTATAAAACTGTTTATCGAGGGACAAGTTTATCAGATCCAGGCCCTAGCACTGTTTCTTGTGGAGAATTTGACTGTTACCTCCCAATACCATTGTGTCTCCCCCAACACCTCAAGCCAGCTAAACAAGTATGTCCTGAATAGCCAGGGTAGAGTTGCAGTTTTTACTGTCCCATTCGATAGCTAGACCAAAGCCTTTGAAGTTCACATTGGCTGATGCCAAGATTCCATGTAAGCTTAAGATGATTTTTAATGGAGTCATTGCCAACTTCCCAGCAACCTATGATTTTAGAACAGTTGCAGCTGATCTCTGTCGTTTGCCTGAGGCTATGCCCCAAGCAAGTATTTGTGGTGGGAGGGAGTGGCACAGTTGTCTCTTGAGATCAGAGTACAATCTGTCAAGGTAGACTGGGTCTCCAGGCCAGCAGATGGTAGCTGATCTGGCCAAAACTTTCCAAAGTCAGCACATACTTCCAAGGTCCCCTCTCTGCAACCCCCTTCTCCCAGGCTCAAGCGATCCTCCCATCTCATTCTCCTGCATAGCTGGGACTACAGGTGTGCACTACCACACCCAGCTAATTTTTATTTTATTTTGTTGTAGAGATGGGGTTTCACCATGTTGCCCAGGCTGGTCTCAAACTCCTGAAGACCCACCCGCCTCAGCCTCCCAAAGTGCTGGGATTACAGGCATGAGTCACCGTGCCCGGCCGTAATTCCAGTTTTTCAATGAAGTTGACTATAAGATGCCAATGGCCTGTGATTGACAAATACACCAGGCAGATAATCCGGATGTGCTCAGTAACCTGCAGATGTTATGTGGAGGGTCCAGAACTGGCATAGGCAGGTGGTTTGGGAAAAGGAGAGGGAGTTGGGTGTGCACATAATTTTCTGCCAGTAGCTTAGGAGTCCATGGGCAGAGGGATAGAAGATGAGAACATTGTAACTACAAAGACACAAAGGAGGGAAGTCTTGTCTTTGGCCTCTGTTCCCTGATGCTTCCTTACAGGATCGCACAAACACCATACTAGTTGTGGGTAGTAGAAAGAACTAGAAGAGCTTGGGCATGGTGGCTCACGCCTGTAATCCCAGTACTTTGGGAGGCCGAGGCGGGTGGATCACCTGAGGTTGGGAGTTCGAGACCAGCCTGACCAACGTGGAGAAACTCCGTATCGACTAGAAATACAAAATTAGCCAGGCATGATGGTGCATGCCTGTAATCCCAGCTTCTCAGGAGGCCGAGGCAGGAGAATCGCTTGAATCTGGGAGGCAGAGGTTGCGGTGAGTGGAGATCACGCCACTGCACTCCAGCCTGGGCAACAAGAGCAAAACTCCATCTCCAAAAACAACAACAACAACAACAACAACAAACCAACAATAACAACAAAAAACAAAAACAAGAACTAGAACAGGGCCGGGTATGGTGGCTCATGCCTGTAATTCCAGCCCTTTGGGAGGCTGAGGCGGGCAGATCACCTGAGCTCAAGAGTTTGAGACTAGCCTGGCCAACATGGGAAACCTCATCTTACTAAAAATACAAAAAATTAGCTGACTGGGCATCATGTCATATGCCTGTGGTCCCAGCTACTTGGGAGGCCAAGGCACAAGAATCTCTTGTACCTGTGAGGCGGAGGTTGCAGTGAGCTGAGATTGCACCACTGCACTCCAGCCTGAGTGACAGAGCAAGACTGTGTCTCTGGGGGAAAAAAAAGAACTAGAAAAGCTCCAACTTGCCCTTCCCACTGCCCTCTCCCCACTGCCAGTACCCACACTCGTGGCCTTTTCAGGACAGAGGCACAAAGTCTGTGACCCAAAGTGACCTAGACCCTAGTCCTAGATGTGCTCCCTCTTTCCCAAGTATGTGAGTATTATTGACTCCTAAATAGCTCAGAATACAAGGTCTGTATAGGTTATTGCACCAGCCGGTCTCCTTCCTGTGAGGGTGCTGGTATCTAGGTCTGGTTCTAGTATCTGGGTCAGAGAAAAATGACTATACTGGTATTTTGGTATTTATGGTGTAATAAATACCAGGATCTTTGTTTTTTAAAAAGTTCATAATTTGTCCGGTTTAAAACAAATCAGTGAAAGGAGTATTTAACACATTTCATTTTAACATATATTAGTGATTGCTATGAGCTTCAGAAAAGCCCTGGGGCATGTCTGATAGGTTGATTAGCATTCAATGTCTTTCCTGCATCTTTAACTCTGTTGCATGAAGCTTTTTGAGCCTCAGCCTCTGGATAGCTGCTTAGCTCTGGTCAGAGGCTAGGCTTCCCTGGTGCAAAGCAACAGTTTTGATTTTTTTCTGGCAACCTGGGAAGGATGGTCCTTCTTGTGGTCTAACACTTGCCTGCGCCAGCTGAATAAGCCACTTTGTTCAGAGAGCTTTTCACATGGGATCCATACTCTGCCCCTTTGGTAGGGACATGAGTTTGCAGGAGCTGATGGACAAAGAGAGGGTGTAAGAATTTCTGTGAAGGAGACAGTAGGCAAAGAAGAGGAAGAGGATCGAGTGTGAGAGAGATCCAAGAAACTGAATGAAATTGCTGACTAATATCTGCAGCAGCTAGAGTACTGCACCCACTTAAATACATTTTTTTTTTCAGTACTTAAAATAGCTCAGTATACCAGAATACTGAAAACAGATGTGCTTGGTTTCTTGAATTATTGATTCGGCAAACATTTGAGCCTCTGTCCTCTGTGCCAGGCCCTGCCATAGGCACTCTCCTGTGTGTTTTTCATTCTGTACTGCTAGAAATTCTTATTCCTGTTTCACAGAGAGAGAAGCCTAGACTTCAGCATGATATAGACCAGAAAAGCATGTTTTCTTTGCAAACCTAGACAGACCTTGCCACTTTTGGACTGCTGTAACCTTGGGCAAATTATTTTAACTTTGCTGTATCAATTGTGATTACCACGTGCTGCAATAGAAAACCAAACTAAAGAGTGTCTTAAATAAATTAGGAGGTAGGCAGTGTAGCACTAACAACAGAGGCTGTAGGATGCCAGCTTGGATGCAAGCTGGAGTTTTTCTGTGCAGGCATCCTTAGCCTGAGGTTACAGGCTGACTGTTCTATCTCCAGCATCACATTTCTTATTCTGGGCAGGAAAAGGGGCAAAGGTGAAGGGGAAAAAGTACCTACAAGTGAGTATGCCTTTCCCATTCTTCTATCCTTTTAACTTTTTATATTGAACTAATTTCAGAATTGCAGAAAGATGGCAAAAGGTGAACCTTTTTACCCCATTCACTTTATCATTTCATTTCTTTTCTTTTTTTCTGAGATGGAGTTTCACTTTTGTTGCCCAGGCTGGAGGGCAGTAGCATGATCTCGACTCACTGCAATCTTCGCCTCCCAAGTTCAAGTGATTCTCCTACCTCTACCTCCCGAGTAGCCGGCATTACAGGCACCCGCCACCACAGCCAGTTAATTTTTTGTATTTTTAGTAGAGATGGCGTTTTGCCATGTTGGCCAGGCTGGTCTCAAACTCCTGACCTCAGGTGATCTGCCTGCTTCGGCCTCCCAAAGTGCTGGGGTTACAGGTGTGGGCCACCGTGCCCGGCATTATTTCTTTTCTTTAAATGTATATATTTTCCTCCTGAATATGCGAGAGGAATTGTAGGCATAATGTCACTTGACCACCTACATACTGCAGTGTCTAATTCCTAAAGACAAACGTATTTTCTTAATGATTTTAATAATCAAAACCAAGCAATGAATACTGATACACTGCCATTATCTAATTAATCTACAGGCCTTACTCAAATTTGGGCAGTAGTCCCACTAATTTCCTTTTTGGGGAAAAAGTTTTTTATCTTTTGGTCTAGGATCGAATTCAGGATTATATGTTGTATTTAGATGTCATGTCTCCTTAGCTGTCTTTAATCTGAAGTAGTTATTCCATCTGTCTCTGTCTTTCATAGTCTTGATGCTTTGGCGAGTACAGTATTGGTGAGTTATTTTGTAGAATGCCCCTCAATTTAGGTTTGTCTGATCCTGCCTCACAATTGGAATATCACAGAAGTGTTGTCCTTCTCATCCTGTCAGAAAGTACATGACATCTGTTTTTCCCATTATTAGTGATATCACTTTTTTGGTTTGTTTTTGGTTTTTGAGACGGGGTCTTACTGTGTTGCCTAGGCTACAGTACAGTGACCCATTCGTAGCTCACTGTAACTTCACATTTCTAGGCTCAAGGGATCCTCCTGCTCCAGCCTCCTGAGTCGCTAGGACTACAGGCACTTGTCAACATGCCTAATTTATTTTATTTTCATTTTTGTAGAGAGTCTTGCTGTGTTGCCCAGGCTGGTCTTGAACTCCTGGCCTCAAGCAGTCCTCCACCTTGGCCTCCCAAAATGCCAGGATTACAGGCAGGAGCCACCACTCCCTGCCAGTGATATCACTTTTGATTAATAGTTTACAGTACTGTCTATCAGTCTTCTCCATTGTACAGTTACTATTTTTTCCCCTTGTAATTAGTATCATTTGGGAACATGCTTTAATACTGTGTAAATATCCTGTTTCTCGGCCGGGCGCGGTGGCTCAAGCCTGTAATCCCAGCACTTTGGGAGGCCGAGACGGGCGGATCACGAGGTCAGGAGATCGAGACCATCCTGGCTAACACGGTGAAACCCCGTCTCTACTAAAAAAAATACAAAAAACTAGCCGGGCGAGGTGGCAGGCGCCTGTAGTCCCAGCTACTTGGGAGGCTAAGGCAGGAGAATGAGCTGAGATCCGGCCACTGTACTCCAGCCTGGGCGACAGAGCGAGACTCCGTCTCAAAAAAAAAAAAAAAAAAAAAAAATCCTGTTTCTCATCAAACTTTCACTCCCCAATTTTAACATCCTTTCATGTTCTTGCCTGAATCATTGGTGGTTGCCAGTCTGCCTCCTATATGAAAAGTGTTCCGGGAATCTCCATCTTTCAACTTCTACCTATTTTGTTAGGAACTATGTCCATTCTTAGCTGCCAGAGTGCCTGGGAAATGAATTATTTTGTTTTGTTTTGATATGGACATATTCTCTCAATAGAAGGTAGGATCAAAACTGGGTAAGCATCTTGCCAACCTAATAGCATTGGTGTAAGGATTAAATTGAATTGTGGTTGATACTTAAAAATACCCATCCCTAACCTGTGGGAACAGGGTTTTGTTTATTTGTTTTTCGTTTTTTGATCACTTTTGGTCACATAGCTAGTAAGTGGCAGAGCACATCTGCAACTCTAGTTTAGTCACTATACTATAGTTTCCTTTTGCTGGTTTTAGCAATTCTATATTCTCTTAAATCTTTTGTCACTCCCTTCAGCTATATAACTAAGACTACTTCTATACTGTATTAATCTACAGAACTGTTTGTGGCATGGTCTTATATACTAGATGAAGACAACATTATGTGTATATTAAGTAAAAAGCCTGATGCAAATTTCTTTGTATTTGGATATTTTCAACTCCCTTATAGTTCAAGACAATTGTTCACTTTTGGGGTTAATGGTTATTCATTTATTCTCCCAGTGATCATAATCTAGAGAGACCTAGGAGGGGAAAATACTCAGAGAATAAAGGCATTTGCTCAGCTTTATTAATAAACACAATGATGTGTTGTATTGATTCTTTGCAGTTTAAAAAATATTTAACAGAAAGAGGGAACTGTAAAAATCTTTCCTCTCATGTCAGTTGTAAGAATTGGAATTTTAACATTCTCTTGTCACAGAATCAATGTGAAAAAACATGAAAATTTAATACCAGTTGGCAGTAAAATCTCACTTTATTTAACTGAGAATTTTACGTTGAGCATGATGAGATCATGTGCCTCAAAATAATGTTAGTATGTGACAGAAATTTAAAATGATGGTATAAAGGGAATAAATCAAGATAGGAAATTACTGAATGATCCCAGCTAAGTTTAAAATATTTACACAGGAAAAAGCTTAGAAGGAAATGTAGTAAGAGTGTGTGTGTGTATATATGTGTGTGTATATATATATATATATAAAAACATTGTTTAAGTTGACACATAATCGTACATGTATATGGGGTATAATATGACTTTTCAATACATGTATACAATGTGTAATGATCAAATTAGGGTAATTAGCATATCCATCACCTCAAACAGTTGTCATTTCTTTGTGTTGAGGACATTCAAAATCTGGTAAGAGTAGTTGTATTTTGATGGGAGGGTTTTGTGTGATTATTTCTTCTTTCAATTGTTCCATAATTTCCAGCTTTTCTTTTTTATGACACATAACAACAGACTTAGGGAACAAATTAAGTAGAAACAGTTGTGGAAGACAAATGTCATCTGGAACAAAACTACTAGTTTGCTAGGGAGGAGAGTCCCAAGGAGCTCCATGTTGCAGCTGATGCCCAAGCCTGAATTTCATGCCATCCTCTTTGGTACCATCTCTTTCTCCTTCCCTTTCATTCTTCCTTTCCTTTCCATTATTTTATATTATATGTATTTTTTTTTTTTTTTTTTTTTTTTT
>NW_012120710.1:7037934-7039455 GCF_000951035.1 Colobus angolensis palliatus | reverse complement strand
TGAGCCACTGCACCCAGCCAAAAATTACTCTTTAAAGCTAGACAGGTTGAACAGGAATGGTGAGAAAGGATAAAATAAAATAAAGCCAGACAGGGCCAGTCACGGTGGCTCTTGCTTATAATCCCAGCACTTTGGGAGGCCAAGGCAGAAGGATTGCCTGAAGCTAGGATTTCAAGACCAACCTGGGCAACACAGTGAGACCCCCATCTCTTTAAAAAAAAAAAAAAAAAACTTAGCCGGGCATAGTGGTATGCACCTGTATTTCCAGCTACGTGGGAGGCTGAGACAGGAGGATTGCTTGAGCCTAGCAGTTTGAGGATGTAGTGAGCTATGATTACACTACTGCACTCTAGCCTGGGCAACAGAGGGAGACCCTCTTCCTGAAAAATAAATAAATAAAGCCAGACAGACTTGAATTTGAATCCTGTCTTCATCATTTATTTATTCAACAAATAAATAAGTGGCTAGTGAGCAGCTACTGTGCCACTGGGGATTTAGCAATGATTAAAACGATAAAAATGTTTGCTTTTGTGGAACTTACATTCTTGTGGGGGAAAGTTCAAACCCCTGTTGTTAAAGGATCAACTTTGCTTGCTTCCCAGCTAAGTTAGCTCACTTGGGGAAGTACATAATTTATGAGATGTGGAAAACTAACCAAAAGATTCCAGAGCCCACTTACAGAGGAAGTGTTCCCCGTTGTTTCTGGCCTGTGAGACAGCTGCAGTCTTGTCAGAGCACACGGAGACAAGGAGAGACAGTCCTCTTGGTTTCACATGTTGTCATCCACCGACTTGAGAAGCAGGCTGGGTGTGGTTGCTCACATCCGTAATCCCAGCACTTTGAGAGGTCAAGGCAGGAGGATTGCTTGAGCCCAGGAATTCAAGACCAGCTTGGGTAATATGGTGAGACTCTGTCTCCAGAAAAAATAAAAATAAAGCAGTCCAAACACACCCCACACTTTGTCATTTATAGAAGGTATCATTAACATTCAGTAATAGCTTAGTACCTAGCACATTACATTACCTAGTGTGTGGTAATATGTTCAATAAGCTTTTTTTTTTTTTTCCCCATAAAATGGGATTAGCTGACTTTAGCTTAAATAAATTGAAAAGAATTGAAGCCAAGAGCCATCAGAACTGGTTTGTTCTTACCCAAGTGAAGGTCCAGGGTGAGTTGATGGAGTTGAAGGGAACAGGTTAGCAACCCTTAGAATAGATGATACTGTAAAAAACTGCATTATTTGAGCTGGGTGCAGTGGTGTGTACCTATAGTCCTAGCTACTGTAGAGGCAGAGGTGGGAGGATCCCTTGAGCCCAGGAGTTAGAGTCCAGCCTGGGCAACAAAATGAGACACGGCCCCCTAACCCCATCTCTGAAACCCACCCCACCACACACACACACAGCTGCATTCTTTAAATAAAAATGAACCACAAACCAACCCTTCCTTCCTTCCTTCCTTCCTTCCCCTTTCTTTCTCTTTCTTTCTTTCTCTCTCTCTTTCTTTTCTTTTTTTTTTTTTTTT
>NW_012120710.1:7028837-7037193 GCF_000951035.1 Colobus angolensis palliatus | reverse complement strand
CCTCAGCCTCCAAGCAGCTGAGATTACAGGGGCCTACAACCGTGCCTAGCTAATTTTTGTATTTTTAGTAGAGATGGGGTTTCACCATTTTGACCAGGCCTCTAACTCCTGACCTCATGATCCCCCTGCCTCGACCTCCCAAAGTGCTGGGATTACAGGCATGAGCCACCATGCCCAGCCTGGCTGGTCGTTTTGTTGTTGTTGTTTCAAACAAGTTCTCTCTGTTGCCCAGGCTGGAGTGCAGTGACCAGTCATGACTCACTTTAGCCCTCAACCGCTGGACTCAGGTTATTCTCCCACCTCGGCCTCCCAAGTAGCTGAAACTACAAGCGTGCGCCACCCTGCCTGGCTTTTTTTTTTGTATTTTTTATAGACAGTGTTTCACCATGTTGCCCAGGCTGTTCTTGAATTCCTGGGCTCAAGCAGTCCTCCTGCCTTGGCCTTCCAAAGTACTGGGATTACAGGTATAAGCCACTGTGCCTGGACCCGGCAATTTTTGTTTTTTATTTTTGTGGAGAGTCTCACTCTGCTGCCCAGGCTGATCTGAAACTCCTCAGTGCAAGCGATCCTCCTGCCTTGGCCTCCCAAAGTGCTGGGACTACAGGCATGAGCCACTGTGCCCAGCCCAAACTTTTTAACTTAATGGAGAAGATCCCAGTGGAGAGGTTCAACCAGACCACATAATCATTATTGTATTCCCGAAATGTATGGACCATCTCCTCAAATCTCTCAGAAGTTACTGCTTCCACCAGCATAATTGCCTCTAGGAGGCACTGCTTCTCCCTTTAAGGCTGTGGACCAGTTGCTATGAATTATTATCTAGTCTGCAGCTGAGCTGGGTTCTAGCTTCTAGAAGAAATAAATTCTATGAGTGAGAGTGATGTCAATTGAGATCATGTGGTTTATAGAGTTTGTTTACCCTCTGCAGCTCACGGGGATCCCTGTCTTCCTAGTACTTGGGCTATTCATGCATACTAGGCCCTCTTTACTCCCAGCATCCAAGGAATCATTAGCCTGGCTTGGTGGTAGGGGCTAGAGTAGAACAAAACATGTTTGCAAAGTCCTTTCTAAGAGCCAAGCCTAGTAGGGAAGAAGGGTATTCACCTGGATTCCTCAAGACTAGGCCAAGAGACAGGGCAAGGGAACGGTCCTGACAGCCTTCTTAACACCTACCCTCACAGTTCCTAGTTTTCTGGTTTGAAATTGGAAGGGGTACTTCCCTAAGGCAATACCTGTCCCTCTAGCAGAAGGCAGCCATTTCAGCAAACAGCACAGTAAGTAACACTTTGTCACTGCACATACTTGGTAATAGAGGGTCTGTTAATTATATATACATTTGAATTTACTATGAAATAAATCTCAATTTTATGTACACGTTGGCTGAAAAGCAGCTCATTTGTAGTAACAGTAGTTTAAAAAACCCAATGAATTAATTAAATTAGAATTATGTTTACATTTTTATTCTGAAAATTAATATGTAATATTGAATAATATATTCTGCTTTCAGTAAATCCAGTTCTGCTCTGAGTAAATGCCACAAAGTTTGAAAAGTGCAAGTTCATTTTAATTTCATAAAATTTATCTTTGACAGGACTAAGGCCCAATCAACATTTTTCTACATTGATTTGTTAAACCACCGGATTATAATTAAGCTAACCATTAATGATCCTTTATAGCAAAAACTTGATAATTGTCTTAAGGGTTGTAGACATTATTTCAGGTCACTTTCTTTATCCCAACCTGGTTGTGAATGTCTAGTTTTTATTTGAGGGCTGGAGGGTCACGTATCCTGTACATACCTGTCTTTCATTACACTCTTTTCCTTTTTTTTTTTTTTTGAGATGGAGTTTCGCCCTTGTTGCCCAGGCTGGAGTGCAGTGGCTTGATCTCGGCTCATCGTAACCTCCACCTCCCGGGTTCAG
Organism: Colobus angolensis palliatus; assembly: GCF_000951035.1. NCBI lineage: Eukaryota > Metazoa > Chordata > Mammalia > Primates > Cercopithecidae > Colobus > Colobus angolensis. Next base: position 7,035,271 of record NW_012120710.1, on the reverse strand, counting down.
GCAATTCTCCTGCCTCAGGCTCCCGAGTAGCTGGGATTATAGGCATGCGCCACGACACCCAGCTAATTTTGTATTTTTAGTAGAGACAGGGTTTCTCCATGTTGGTCAGGCTGGTCTTGAACTCCCGATCTCAGGTGATCCACCTGCCTCAGCCTCCCAAAGTGCTGGGATTATAGGCATGAGCCACCTGCCTGGCTACTCTTTTCCTATTAAATACGTTATGTTTCCCTTTTGCTGTTAAGGTTGTTAGCCGTTCCCCTTGCTATGCATAATAGTCCTTTCCACTCCAATTTGCTACTTGTCTTCTAACATGGACCTTTAGTAGTGGTCAACTTTGATCATATTCTAGACATTGTTCTAAGAACTTGCATATATTAGCTAATATAATCTTCATAACCACCCTGTAGAGTAGGCACTATCATTATGCTCATTCTTTTTTTTTTGAGACAGAGCTTTGCTCTCATTGCACAGGCTGGAGTGCAATGGTGTGATCTCGGTTCACTGCAACCTCTGCCTCCCGGGTTCAAGCGATTCTCCTACCTCAGCCTCCCGGGTAGCTGGGATTACAGGCATGTGCCACCACGCCTTTAGTAGTGGTCAACTTTGACCATATTCTAGACATTGTTCTAAGAACTTGCATATATTAGCTAATATAATCTTTATAACCACCCTGTAGAGTAGGCACTATCATTATGCTCATTCTTCATTCTTTTTTTTTTTTTTTTGAGATGGCACTTTGCTCTTGTTGCCCAGGCTGGAGTGCAATGGCGTGATCTCAGCTCACTGCAACCTCTGCCTCCCGAGTTCAAGCGATTCTCCTACCTCAGCCTCCCAAGTAGCTGGGATTACAGGCATGTGCCACCACGCCCCACTAATTTTGTATTTTTAGTAGAGATGGGGTTTCTCCACGTTGGTCAGGCTGATCTCATTATGCTCATTCTGTGATCATTTGGCTAAGGTCACACCACAGCTGCTAAGTGGCAGAGCTTGGGATTCAGCCCAATCTAGCTCCAGCATTCACAACAGTATGCAAGAATGTAATAGTGCAGTGTGCCCCAGTAATTTCAGCACTTTGGGAGGCCAAGGCGGGAGGATCACTTGAGGCTAGGACTTAAAGACAGCCTGGTCAACATCGTGAGGCTCTGTCTCTACTAAAGGAAAAAAAAAAAACCACAATGCTGCCTCAATATCCAGGTTTATTAGAATAGCTGAAGTTCAAGTGTAAGATCTTAGTAGAGTTTCCAGAGCACTCACCTATGAATTACATCTTGTTACTTAACCTCTGTGAGCCTGTATCAGCATCTGTAAAATGGAAATAATAATATAACCAACCTCATAGTGTTGCCCCTTTCTGGTAACAATAGGATTGTTGCGAGGATTAAATGAGTGGAGACATATATAATGTGTGTGTGTACATATATATGTATATGTATGTATATATTGTACATGGGAAGAACTAGAAATAGTGCCTGATACATAGCAAGTATTCATTATTCCAGTCACTGTTCCTGTGCTCAGTAAATAACTATTATCCATGAGTATTAAGGGCAGTAAAATTTTATGGTATTTGCTGGTCTGTAGATGTTGAGAGGCTGTTACACCTGTTCCTTCTTCATACCCACTTCTACAGTGAGTGTGTTAACTTCCTACCCACTCTTTTTAAGGACCCCACCTAGCTCACTTAGGAGATCCTGAATGTGGCTGTGGCAGAACTTCTGGAGGGACAGCCTTTCCACTACTTAGCCCTGATGCCTTTGTCCCTCACTCTCCTTCCCAGCCTGCCTTCCATCCATCTTTCCTGGAAGGCCTCCCTCCTCCAGGCTTCCTGTAGGGTGGAATGTGCTCTTCTCTGGCTCTCCCAACCCACTCCCTGACCTGTGCAGGCCTTTTATTTTTCAAAATAAGCTTTACATCTGATCGCCACAGGAAAGCGACTAGAGACAATACGCAAGAAAATCCACTGGAAAGTAGGAAAGTGACTTACTTTGGCTTTGGTCTATAATTTCAGACTTCTGTTGAAATGGTAAAACGTGATTTACTGTAGGTGTCCGCCTCTTGTTTCTCTGTGTGGGCTTCTACCTCCCAGGTAGCCTGCAGGCACTACCCAGGCTTTTGTGGGTGTTCTGTTTTCTGAAACGGGCTATCTGCATTTCTGAGGAAACCCCAGGCTGAATGGTCAGGCAGTTTAATGAACCTGAGCCCTCAACTGGGGAGGGAAAGATCATCCCCTCTGGGCATGTTTTTCCCCAAGTGTGGCAATGGGTTTAGATCGGGGTGTCCAATATTTTGGCTTCCCTGGGCCACACAGAAAATACACTAAAACTAATGATAGCCGATGATCTCATGTTTTAAGAAAACGTATGAATTTGTGTTGGGCCACATTCATTTCTTTTCTTTTTTTTTTTTTTTTGAGACGGAGTCTCGCTCTGTCGCCAGGGCTGAAGTGAGTGGCGCGATCTCGGCTCACTGCAAGCTCCGCCTCCCGGGTTCCCGCCATTCTCCTGCCTCAGCCTCCCGAGTAGCTGGGACTACAAGCGCCGCCACCTCGCCCGGCTAGTTTTTTGTATTTTTTAGTAGAGACGGGGTTTCGCTGTGTTAGCCAGGATGGTCTCGATCTCCTGACCTCGTGATCCGCCCATCTTGGCCTCCCAAAGTGCTGGGATTACAGGCTTGAGCCACCGCGCCCAGCCGCCACATTCAAAGCTGTCCTGGGTTGTGGGTTAAACAGGCTTAAATCTCAGGGCAGGCCTAGAGTTAAAAAATTAAGACTGGGTGTGGTGGTTCACGCCTGTAATCCTAGCAATTTGGGACACCTGAGGTCAGGAGTTCGAGACCAGCCTGGCCAACATGGTGAAACCCTGTCTCTACTAAAAATACAAAAATTAATCGGGCATGATGACACACAACCGTAATTCCAGCTACTTGGGAGGCTGAGGCAGAAGAATCTCTTGAACGCAGGAGGTGGAGATTGCAATGAGCCAAGATCGCGCCACTGCACTTCAGGCTGGGTGACAGAGCAAGACTCTGTCTCAAAAAAATTAAATTAAAAAAAATTATGGCACAGTGGCTCACACCTACTATTCTAGCACTTTGGGAGACCGAGGTGGGAGGATTACTTGAGCCCAGGAGCTCGAGACCATCCTGGGCAACATAGTGAGACCCTGTCTCTATAAAGAATTTTTAAAATTACCTGGGCGGGGTGGCTCAAGCCTGTGGTCCCTGCTACTCAGAAGGCTGAGGCCCTAGGATCACTTGAACCCAGGAGTTCCAGGCTGCAGTGAGCCATGATAGCACCACTGCACTGTAGCCTGGGTGACAGAGCAAGACTTTGTCTCAAAACAACAAACAGTCAAACAAATTACAGAGGACTATGCATTTTGCCTAAGATCTAAAATTTATTTCTCAATCAAAAGAAGCATTTACTCTGAGATACACAAGAAACATTGTGGTAAAATGAAATTGTATTTAGGTTAAATTATCGTTTAATTAAACTCTAATAATAAGAAAATGAAATGACTTTGGAAACATCTTATGAATCAAATGGATAGCCAAAGAAGGAAGGAAATTATGAATGAAAGGTAAGCTCAGGATCATTTTCCATCCACACCTCGGTTCCTGCTTATTCTTCAGTTTTCACTCTGGAAGACATCTCTCCCACTCTGCCAGAATCTGGTGCTCCCATATGCCTCTAGCATTGCTTTTATCCTTTGTCTTAAACTCACCTACTTACTATCTTGTATCCCCCCAGCTGAGGGGACCTCAATCCTCAAGAGGCTAAAAACCCTGTTTGTCTATTTCACAGTGGTATACATTTTAGGACTGGCCCTTTGTAGACACTTAGTAAATATTTATTCAATTAAAGGTCTAGGGGTTGGGGGAAATCAGTGGAAGTTGCATACGTGGCTAAGGGTAAGTGGTATGGATTGGGGGACTTTGAGAGGTGGAGTGTTCTGGGGTGCTGGCTGCTGCCTCCGCAATGTCTGGTCCTGGAGTGCTGTCTGGTCCTCATCACTGGTGCAGAGGCTGTTCAAGCCCTGTGAAATCTGCTTTTGCTATCTGAGCCTTGCACCACACTCGTTTGATCTTTTGTTAATGTGTAAGAAAAAATGTTAACTGTCTGAAGGAAGAGACTCCTCCTGTCTGCACATTCTCCCCATGGGAAGTTACAGGGAAGCCAGGTTATAATCAGAAGACTGCCTGTGGGAGCCTTCTTCATTCATTCAGTAAGCATTTACTGAGTGCCTACTTAACATCGCAACAAGAGAATGTGGATGATTTTAAGGATTGTCCTTCAGCTGAGGGAGTTTAGAAGCCTTGACTCTTCCCTGCTATGGAGATCATAGTATTCCAATGGAGTGGCCAAGTGGCCCTTGCCCCAGATAATGCATGCAGAAATCACTCCAAAGGTGTTTCCTGGGCTCCTAATCCTTTTAGGGTCTCACTGACTCCTTCCTCTGTTGATATATTTACATTGCAGTCTGGTTATAGTGCAGTTTACTTCATGGAAGCATTTGGAAGTCTTTTCCAAGTCCCTTGCTATATCTCTGCTGTGTCTGATGCCTTTCTTATTTCCAAATTCCAGGGTTGATGGGGTAGGTAGGGACATCTAGGGCAGTAATTGCCTTGCTATAGATTCCACAAATAGTGATGCTAATGTAACCATGCATAGTGCTTACTCCTATAGCTGCACCTGTATAGAAAAACTGTTCCTTTAACCTCTTAGTTTCCATTCCTGGGGGCCTGCAAATTATGACAAAAGATAGATTAGCAAGAGAAAAGACAAAATTTAATTGTACATCTTAGTTAATGCATTTACAGAAATTGACAGACCAATGTAACTCAAAGGGGTGGTTAGAATTCAGGGGGCCAGGCGCGGTGGCTCACACCTGTAATCCCAGCACTTTGGGAGACCCAGGCAGTGGGTTGCTTGAGCTCAGGAGTTCAAGACTAGCCTAGGCAACATGGCAAAACCCCATCTCTACAAAAAATACAAGAATTAGCCAGGTGCGATGGCATGTGCCCGTAAGCCCAGCTACTTGGGAGACGGAAGTTACAGTGAGCCGAGATTGTGTCACTGCACTCCAGCCTGGGCAACAGAGCTAGACCCTGTCTCAAAAAAAAAAAAAAAAGAATTTGGAGTTTATATACCATCTTAAGGTAGGAGGAAGGGCACTTATAGGAAAATAAATGATTTAAAAGGGCCCTTAGAAGAATACATGGGAGATATGATAGTTGTGTGACAATATCTGTTGAGGTGTGGTGTGGAGGCATCTCATATTCTGTGATAAGAGCCAGTCTTCCCTCCAAGGGAGGGGATTGATAACAATTGAATTATACTGGGAGACTCTGCTTTTAGACAGATAAGATCTTAGAAGCTCAAATACCTTCTGCTTGAAATAGTTTTTATGCCATAATGGCATATTCTGGACCCCTTCAAGGTCTATCGTTTTCATCTATAGAGTATTCCAGTGGGTAGAATATAAGTGGATAAAGTTATTCTCCAAAATTATATCAGTATTTATGTTTCAGTCCAAAGCCTTCAAACAAAGAGCTAAAATATAACACAGCCTGGGCACAGTGGCTTACGCCTGCAATCCCAGGATTTTGGGAGGCCGAGGTGGGTAGATCACCTGAGGTCAGGAGTTAGAGATCAGCCTGACCAACATGGTGAAACCCCATCTCTACTAAAAATACAAAATTAGCCAGGTGTGGTGGCACATGCCGTAATCCCAGCTACTCAGGAGGCGGAGGCAGGAGAATCTCTTGAACCTGGGAGGTAGAGATAGCTGTGAGCCAAGATCATGCCATTGGACTCCAGTTTGGGCAACAAGAGCGAAACTCCGTGTCAAAACAAACAAACAAAATTAGCTGGGTGTGTAATCCCAGCTACTCAAGAGGCGGAGGTTGCATTGAGCTTAGATCATGCCACTGCACTCCAGCCTGGGCAACAAGAGCGAGACTCTGTCTCAAAAAAAATAAGTAAAATATACAACAAATATAAATGCAGTAACTGGAATATTATTTGCGGAGTCCAGATGACATTGTTTTCCCAAGTCAACAAGATTCCGTTTTGCAAATTTGGGGAGGATAAGACAACTATTTTCTTTCATTATTTATTTTTATTTCTATTTATTTATTTATTTTTTGAGACGAAGTCTCGCTCTGTCACCCAGGCTTGAGTGCAGTGGCGTGACCTCAGCTCACTGCAACCTCTACCTCCCGAGTTCACACGATTCTCCTGCCTCAGCCTCCTGAGTAGCTGGGATTACAGACATCTGCCACCACGCCTGGCTAATTTTTTGTATTTTTAGTAGAGATGGGCTTTCACCATGTTAGCCAGGATCATCGCAATCTCCTGACCTCGTGATCCGCCTGCCTGGCCTCCCAGAGTGCTGGGATTACAGGCATAAGCCACCGCGCCTGGCCAAAAAAAA
>NW_012120710.1:7027494-7028257 GCF_000951035.1 Colobus angolensis palliatus | reverse complement strand
TTTTAAGGGTCATCTTAATAAACACTGATAGTGTATTTTCAGCATGCTTTTCTTTTTTTTATTTTTTAACTATAAAATGAAATGGTATCAGCTGGACGCGGTGGCTCACGCCTGTAATCCCAGCACTTTGGGAGGCCAAGGCAGGCGGATCACGAGGTCAGGAATTCGAGACCAGTCACGGATATCTTGCTACCAAAGTACCCAAGGGAGAAGTGAACAAAAACTGATGATGTAGCTACCAAAAGAGAAAGGTTGAAAACCAGTGGTGTAAGCAGAGTAGTCCTAACTCCTGAAAGATTAGAGTTGGCAAATTGCAACTGAAACTGGAGAAAAGATTTAGGCCCATAAGAGAGACATTCAATACCCACAAAATAATTCAGCATCATTCATCTTTGTGAGAGGGAGGACATGGGAATAAATTTCACTGGTATCTATTGGGTTGACAGAATAACTAATCTAATTTGAATCTAGAAATTGAAAGAATCACAAAAGTTTGTAGAAGAGCAGTGCCAGGTTAGAGAACTTTGACCTGAGCTGGAAAGGGCTGAATTTAGAAAATAAAGGGTTGAGATAATCTGTTATAACTGCTTACAGTTCAGTTTTTTGCCATTTAATATACTATATGCCTTCCATACATTAACTTAATTCTTACAACGATCCAATGAAGTGCTAGTATTATTTCTACTTTACAGAGGATAAAAGAAATCGGCCGGGCGCGGTGGCTCAAGCCTGTAATCCCAGCACTTTGGGAGGCCGAGACGGG
>NW_012120710.1:7021134-7026363 GCF_000951035.1 Colobus angolensis palliatus | reverse complement strand
AAAAAAAAAAAAAAAAAAAATTCATATATCCTTGAGTACTGGTGCTTTTATTTTATGTTGCTTTCTTTGCATATTTTAACAATAATTGCAAGATTACTTTTCTACATTTGCTATGATTAGAACTAAAAAAAAAAAACATGAAAATTTAGAAGGAAACAGAAGTGCTAACAGTATTTGTATTTGGTGATGTAATTATGGTAAATATATTTTTTGTTTCCCATTTCCTACATTCTTGTATTGAGCATGTGTTAAAATGAAAATAATAAATTTATGAATAAATAGTATAATATGGATTATAATAATATAGCCTCATACTTAAAGAAATATTAATGAAATCCTTCTGAAAAACAACAACTATAAGAGAAAATATTATGTCAGTGTGAGCCATGACACAACCAGATAAGATCTGAAATATATTAGTTTCAAAATCAGTATGTTATTGTTCATAAATGAACTGGAATCAAATCTAATGAGCACTTTACAAGACATGTAACAAGGCCAGTGTTACAGGAGGCTGACTAGGAAGTACAGTTTACAGGTGAGTAAGAACTAAAGTTTGAGGGCCAGGCCGAAGCAGTGAGTAGAAAGAGCATAGGCTTTAGGGTCAGGCTGAGTGTGATTTTGAATAAGTTACCCAAACTCTTTGAGACTCTGCTCTTCTGTACAGTGGAAATAATGACTCCCACTGGGTAGAACTGTGCTGAGGATGGATTAACAGCCAATTGAAGTGGGTTCAAAAAGGATAGAAGAGGAATTAGAGACAGCAAGCATAAAAATCTCTTTTTAGGAGCTTTGCTCTAAGAAGGAGCAGAGAAACTGAGTGATTGCTAGAGAGAGATATTGTAGGAGAAATTCTGTTGTTTTTACACTGGGTGCTTTAAAATCACGTCTATATACTGGTACAAATGAGCCAGTGGAAAGGAAGAAATTCACGATGATGGAGAACTGCAGAAGCAATGTTCTTGAGGTAAGAGGGGAAGGATTGGCTTTAGACAGGAGCACAGTGTGTTGAAAGTAACAAGTGGGACAGAGGAGTGGGTGGGTACAGACGCTGGTATACATAAGTAGAGGTGGGAGAGTTTCAACGTTCTGGGCCAGATGTGGGATGTGGTGGCTCAAACCTGTATTTCCAGCACTTTGGGAGGATGTCTTGAGCCCAGGAGTTTAAGACCAACCTGGGTAATATAGTGAGACCCCCATCTCTATTAAAAAATTTAAAAATTGGCCGGGCGCGGTGGCTCAAGCCTGTAATCCCAGCACTTTGGGAGGCCGAGACGGGCGGATCACGAGGTCAGGAGTTCGAGATCATCCTGGCTAACACGGTGAAACCCCGTCTCTACTAAAAAATACAAAAAGCTAGCCGGGCGAGGTGGCTGGCGCCTGTAGTCCCAGCTACTCGGGAGTCTGAGGCAGGAGAATGGCGTGAACCCGGGAGGCGGAACTTGCAGTGAGCTGAGATCCGGCCACTGCACTCCAGCCCCGGCGACAGAGCGAGACTCCGTCTCAAAAAAAAAAAAAAATTTAAAAATTAGCCCGGTGTCGTAGCACGCACCAATGGTCCTAGATCCTTGGGTGGCTGAGGTGAGAGAAATGCTTGAGTTTGAAGCTTCAGAGAGCTGTGATCATGTCACTGCACTCCAGCCTGGGTGACAAAGTGAAACCCTGTTTCAAATGAACAAAAATGGAAGTTCTGGTTGCTCATGACCTCTTCATGGGTATGTGGTGAAGTCCCTCCCTTCAGCAAACAGCATGACCCAAAAGAGAAGTTGGGAGATTTGAGGAAAGCTCAGAAGCTGTAAAATAGCTGTCTAGGAGAGTAGGAGGGTAAATTGGTGGGAAATATTGCATTATTGTAGTGTTGGCAGAGATAGGGACCCCTTCGGGCCCACTGAAAGTCAGTAGGCAAGAATTTAAAGTGCAAGCAGATGGTACGTTGAGTGTTTTCTGGGCATCATCACTGGGCTAACGTCTAGGTGTCAGCAGGGCTGCTTCCCTCTGAAGGCTCTAGGAAAGTATCGGTTTCCTTGCCCTTCCCAGATTCTAGAAGCCACCTGCATTTCTTGGCTTATGGCTCCTTACTTTGTCTTCAGAGCCAGCAACATAATGTCATTATATCTCCTTCATGGCTGCTTCCTTCCTCACATAGCCTTCCCTGTAACATTGACACTCTTGTCTCCCTGTTATGAGGACTCTCCTTATTATCGTGGGCTCCCCTAGATATTTCAGCATAATCTCCCCATCTGAAGATTCTTAATTTAATCATATCTGCAAACATGGACATCTTTGGAAGGGCCATTATTCTGTGTTCTACAATTAGTGAAGTTGAGTATATTTATACTTATATATAAAAGTGTGTAAGTGGTTGTTTGTATTTCTTATTTTTTTGTGTTTTTTGTTTGTTTGAGATGAAGTTTCACTCTGTCACCCAGGCTGGAGTGCAGTGGCGCAATCTTGGCTTACTGAAGCCTCTGCCTTCTGAGTTCAAGGGATTCTCCTGCTTCAGCCTCCTGAGTAGCTGGGATCACAGGCGTGTGCCACCACGCCTGGCTAATTTTTGTATTTTTAGTAGAGATTGGGTTTTGCCATGTTGGCCAGGCTGGTCTCAAACTCCTAACCTCAAGTGATCCGCCTGCCTCAGCCTCCCAAAGTGCTGGGGTTACGGGCGTGAGCCACTGTACCTGGCCTATATTTCTTCTTTTATGAACTACCCACTTATGACATTTTTTCTGTTAGCTGCATGTCAAAATATGCATATTGCATATTTTACCCAGTTTATTGCTTGCCTTTCACTTGTTTACAAGATACTGTCTAACTTACATAAGTACATTAATTTTTAAAATCTGTATTATGGAAAAAAGTCAAATAGTGTATTAAATCTCCACATACCCATCACCAAGCTTAAATAATAATCGACCCAAGGCTAATCTTATTTTATCTATACTTTTATCCACTCCCCCATATTATTATTTTGAAATAAATCCCAGACATCATATCATCCATAAATATTTCAACAAAATAAATCAATTTCATGATTTTTTAAAAACAGTTTTGTCTAAGGTTTTTGTTCTTGGTGCCATGCATCAAAAAAACCCCACCGAATTGACTTGTCTTTTTATTTTATTTATTTATCTTATTTTTTTTGAGACAGAGTCTCACTCTGTCAACCAGGCTGGAGTGGAGTGGTGCAATCTTAGCTCACGGCAGTGTCCGCCTCCTGGATTCAAGTGATTCTCCTGCCCCGGCCTCCTGAGTAGCTGGGACTACAGGCACGCGCCACCATGCCCAGCTAATTTTTGTATTTTTAGTAGAGACGGGGTTTCACCATGTTGGCCAGGGTGGTCTCATCTCCTGACCTCATGATTCACCTGCCTTGGCCTCCCAAAGTGCTGGGATTACAGGCATGAGCCACAGTGCCTGTCCAACTTGTCTTTTTAAAGGGGATGAAAATAAAATCTGAATATGTTGAAGAAAAGGGAAGATTTTCTTCAGCTTGTCTTTATGAGGAATGACCATGTTTAACTGCTTAACGCGGGTGTGGTAGAGCATCTACCGTGCAGAAAGTGCTGAGTTTAACTTCATGTTATTCTTGCATGCATGTGAACATGGACATGTGTTGTGTAAAAGGATTACAGTTACAAAATTAGCAGGCTGCCCATTGGTGTCCACACTCCTGATTTAGTCCTCTTTCCATGACGACAATGATGATTGGGAACAACTGCTAGAAAGCTGGCAGTTGTCTGCCATGCTCACATCATTTACACATCGAATGTTTTTTACCAAGGCCACCGGGCATTGGGAAGTAAAAACAAATGTGCAAAGAGGAGGGAAGAACATAACTCCTTTCTTCATAGCCAGCCTGATGCTCAGTGACCCCTCTACACTCCCAAAACCATGGATACCATGGTGCTTTTTTCACCCCAGCCCACATGGTGAAGGACTGTTGGCAACCACGGGTGGGTTAGGGATCCGCTGCGTTCCACTTAGAAAAGGAAGAAATATAACAAGTTCAGTTATTCCTTAGGACTACGTAAGACTAGGTGATCCAGGTGATTTCTGAGAATGCCAGACAAAAAGCGGCAGCAGAGCAGGAGTTCAGTGTGCCCTTGTCATAACCTAGCAACTGCACAGCCAAAACAAACATAGCTCAAACCTCACTACCATAAATACTAGGGTTTGTTTGGCTCCTCTCTAACTTCCTCAACACCTACTCTCTTAACCCTTTGCAGTCTGGTTTCCACCCCTTTCTCTGAAAAATCTTTTGAAGGTTACCTACTTTTGGTCTATTTTGGTCTTCGTCTTATGTGTCCTTTCTTCAGTAAGTGACTGTTAACCACCCCCTTCTTTAAATTTATTTTCTTAGCTTCTGTGAAGCTGGAGGATTCTGTTCATCTCAGGTGCTTTTCTGTTAACTTTTTTTTTTTTTTTTTGAGACAGTCTTTCGGTCTTGTGGCCCAGGCTAGAGTGTAGTGGTGTGGTCTTGGCCCACTGCAACCTCTGCCTCCCAGGTACAAGCGATTCTACTGCCTCAGCCTCTTGAATAGCTAGGATTACAGGGGACCACCACCACGCCCGGCTAATTTTTGTATTTTAGTAGAGATGGGGTTTTACCATGTTGGCCAGGTTGGTCTTGAACTCCTGACCTAATGTGATCCACCCGCCTCGACCTCCCAAAATGCTGGGATTACAGGTGTGAGCCACTATGCCTGGCCTCAGGTGTTTGGGGTTTTTTTGTATGCATCTTTGACTACCAGGGTAGCTGCCTCCTTTCCCTCCCTCCCTTATGTGGCTCCTCTATAGGCTTTGACAGTCATCTGTGCTTCTCTTGGCACTCTCTTCTTGGCTTCAGCTCTTGGGAGATTGCTCCCAAATCTCTGTTTCAAGCCTAACTTTTTTCCCGAGTCCCATACTCACATTTTTGGCTAATTTCTGGGGAGGTCCAGGTTGACTTTGCTTACTTTAGACTTCTTAGCCCAGCTTCTGTCTTGACCCTCAGACCCTAGACACCTGTAACTGTCACCTCCAGGCACAGACCTGCCCAGTGCAGGAGACAATCATGGCAGCAACTGAGAAGGATTACAGCTTATGTGGATCTTAGAATTGAGTCTGATTGCCCGACGCGGTGGCTCAAGCCTGTAATCCCAGCACTTTGCGAGACCGAGACAGGCGGATCACAAGGTCAGGAGATCGAGACCATCCTGGCTAATACGGTGAAACCCCGTCTCTACTAAA
>NW_012120710.1:7019325-7019982 GCF_000951035.1 Colobus angolensis palliatus | reverse complement strand
TCGGCTCAGTGCAAGCTCCGCCTCCTGGATTCACGCCGTTCTCCTGCCTCAGCCTCCCGAGTAGCTGGGACTACCTACAGGCGCCTGCCACCACGCCCAGCTAATTTTTTGTATTTTTAGTAGAGACCTGTTAGCCAGAATGGTCTTGATCTCCTGACCTCATGATCCGCCCGCCTCAGCCTCCGAAAGTGATGAAATTACAGGCGTGAGCCACCATGTCCGGCCCTAAAATATTTTTAAACACTCGTCCTGATCATGTTGTTGTATGGGAAAGTACCTTCAGGTACCTTGTATTCCATACTTATCAATGTGCTATTTGAGGCCTTCCGCACCTGTTATTGTGAGTGTTATTAATAGAGGGATTCTCCTCGTCCTCTTCCTCCACGTTTTTCTCCCTCTCTTCCACTTTCATTCATTCATTCACTAAGTAGTTACTGAACATCTAGTTTAGGGAAGCCCTGTCTCTTTAGCAGGGATTGAAACCTCAGATACGGCTGGGCGTGCCTCACACCTGTAATCCCAGAATTTGGGAGACTGAGGCAGGAAGATTGCTTGAGACTAGGAGTTCAAGACCACCCTAGACAATATAGTAAGAGCCCATCTCTACCAAAATTAAAAAAAAAAAAATTAGCCAGGCATGGTGGTGGCAGGCTTGTG
>NW_012120710.1:7014664-7016945 GCF_000951035.1 Colobus angolensis palliatus | reverse complement strand
GTGTGTGTGTGTGTGTGTGTGTGTGTGTGTGTGTTTAGGTAATGTATCAGTGTATTATATCAATATATAATGTGTCTGGAGTTCGGTTCCTGGAGAGCTTTAAAAAAAATTGTATACCTATGTTGCATCCCATGCCAATTAAATAGAATCTGTAGAGGGAGGACTCAGGCATCAGTAGCTTTCAAAGTTCCCCAGGTGATTTCAACATGCAACTAAGTTTGGGAATCACTGTATTCATCCTCCAATCCCAGATTCCTGTTGAGCACTGCTCATATAGAGAAGGTAAGCAGTGAGTAATAAATAGGTAGAGGTTGGGGGTGGAGGTAGTGGAATGAAACTCAGGTAATGTGATTTTCATTAGCTTTTTCTTCAGATGAAAATGTACCTTTGGGATGGGCACAGTGGCTCACGCCTGTAATCCCAGTACTTTGGGAGGCCGAGGTGGGAGGATTGCTTGAGGCCAGGAGTTTGAAACCAGTCTGGCCAACATAGTGAGACCCCATCTCTAAAAAATGAATAAATGAAGGCAGTGGCTCACAACCTGTAATCCCAGCACTTTGGGAGGCTGAGGCGGGTGGATCACCTGAGGTCAGGAGTTTGAGACCAGCCTGGCCAACATGGCAAAACCTTGTCTCTACTAAAAATACAAAAGTTAGCTGGGCAGGGTGGTGAACACCTGTAATCCCAGCTACTCTGGAGGCTGAGGCAGGAGAATCGCTTGAACCTGGGAGGCACAGGTTGCAGTGAGCAGAGACTGTGCCACTGTATTCCAGCTTGGGTGACAGATCAAGAGTGTGTCTCAAAAAAAAAAAAATGAATAAATGAAACAAAATGTACATTTGTACTCATTCTACTGATACCCAGTCTTGGAGTCGGGGAATAAAAAAGGAGGGACTAGTGAAGGACACTGAGCAATTAAGATTATAAGATAATAGTTTTCCTGTTTTTTGTTTTTTTTTTAAGTGTACAATTCAATGGTTTTTATACTATACTCAGTGTTGTATTACTATCACCACATTCAATTTTAGGACATTTTTGTCTGCCTGGTATGGTGGCTCACACCTATAATCCTGGCTCTCTGGAAGGCCAAGGCAGGTGGATTGCTTGAGCCCAGGTGATTGAGACCACTCTGGCCAACATAGCAAAACCCTATCTCTACAAAAAATTTGCCATGCATGGTGATGCATACCTGTGGTCCCAGGTACTCAAGAGGCTGAGGTGGGAGGATAATTTGACCATGGGAGGCAGAGGTTACAGTGAGCTGAGATGGCGCCACTGTACTCCAGTGGGGGTGACAGAGTGAGACAAGAACATTTTTGTCACTTCAAAAAGAAACTCCGTACCTTTCAACCCTCAGTCCTGCTGTCCCTCCACCCACTCATCCCCAACCCTTAAGCAACAGCTAATCTACTTTCTGTGTCTGTAGATTTTCCTATTCTGGACTCTAATGTTGATTTTTTTTTTTTTTTTTTTGGAGATGGAGTTTTGCTATTGTTGCCCAGGCTAGAGTGCAATAACGTGGTCTTGGCTCACTGCAACCTCTGCTTTCCGGATTCAAAAGCTATTCTCCTGCCTCGGTCTTCTAAGTAGCTGTGACTACAGATGCCCACCACCATGCCCGGCTTTTGTATTTTTAGTAGAGACAGGGTTTTGCCATGTTGGCCAGGCTAGTTTCAAACTCCTGATCTCAGGTGATCCGCCCACCGTGGCCTCCCAAAGTGCTGGGATTACAGGTGTGAGCCACCGCGCCTGGCCTCGAATGTTGATTTTAAACCCAGGCACTTTACTGAAGCAGGACCCATGATGACCTTTGTTATTTTTATTTTTTATTCTTACTGAAGCATAACATATTTACAGAAAGAAGCATAAACTGTAGGTTTACAGATTAGTAAAAATTGGCAAACTGAACTCTCCCATGTAACCAGCACACAGATCAGGATACCAAACCTTATCTCCACCCCAGAAGCTTCTCTTGTGCCCCACTTCTCACTTTGAAAATCATCAGTTTTGCTCCTTTTGAACTTTATACCTGTGTAATTATAAAATATATCTTCTTTTGTGTCTGGCGTTTTTTACTCAACATTATGTTTGTGGGATTTATGCATATTATTGCCTGTAGCCAAGACAGTCTTTGATGGTATTAAATTTGCCCCATTCAGAACAAATTATTTGAAAAGGTTTATTGACAGCCGGGCGCGGTGGCTCAAGCCTGTAATCCCAGCACTTTGGGAGGCCGAGACGGGCGGATCACGAGGTCAGGAGATCGAGACCATCCTGGCTA
>NW_012120710.1:7008202-7013534 GCF_000951035.1 Colobus angolensis palliatus | reverse complement strand
TTTTTTTGAGATGAATTCTTGCTCTGTCTGCCGGGCTGGAGTGCAGTGGCAGATCTTGGCTCACTGCAACCTCCACCTCCTGGGTTCAAGCTATTCTCCTGCCTCAGCCTCCCCAGTAGCTGGGATTACAGGCATGCGCCACCACGCCTGGCTAATTTTTGTATTTTTAGTAGAGACAGGGTTTTGCCATGTTGGCCAGGCTGGTCTCGAACTCCTGGCCTCAAGTGATCTGCCTACCTCAGCCTCCCAAAGTGCCGGGATGACAGGAGTGAGCCACCACGCCCAGCCTTTGGAAACTGCTTATGATTTTACCTGCCATTAATTTTTTTTTTTTCTCTTTCATATCTTATATCCAATACCATAGGCCAACCCCTTTTCTTGCCAAGGAACGTTTAATAGGAGGAAAGACTAACGAGTAAACATATAGCTAGGGATGAAGTAGTGTTTTTACACCTACAAGGAAATGTAAGAATGTGTCTTCTGAATTATTTATATCAGCAGTCATGGATTGATTGTCATGCTTTTGAAGTACACTATCAAGTACCATATAATTTACTCATTGTTTCCTTAGCAATTTCTTCTCTCTGCACACTTACCATTTTCAAGCTAGTGGAATTCTTGCTAAACATGGCAAAGTAGTTTTTACAGAAATCTGTTCCCTATGGAATTTCTTTTTATGGATCATTCAAGGTTTTTGCCTTTCAGAGTAAAGGACAAGGAGGGTTTTTGTGAATCAGGCCTTACTTAATGTATTTGAACATTCAGGTGCCTTGGAGAGGGTAACGAAAGGGGCAGGGGATGCGGGTTTTGTGCTGTGTCCTCGTCCCCAAAATAAGTCTCAGTTGCTCACAGAGTGACTGGGGTATGAGATCGATATCTTTGATCGAGGCCAACTGGAACATTGAAAACAGAGCATTCAAAGCATTGAAAACAGGCTCTGTGACATTTAAAATGCACACAACAAACACAATAGTCATAAATATGCTCCCTTCACTAGATACCACTTCCCTGATGTGCTGAACCTCTATCAGTCTTAATGGGGGCCGGGTGTTGGTCGCTCACGCCTGTAATCCCAGCATTTTGGGAGGCCAAGGCGGGTAGAAGACTTCAGGCCACGAGTTTGAGACCAGTTTGAGACCGGCCAGGCTAACATGGTAAAACCCCACCTCTATTAAGAAAGAAAAATATTTAAAAATAAACTCTCTGTTCTCTATTAAAAAAAAAAAATCTTAAGAAAGAAGACATCAGGTTCAAGAAGCCAAAGAAGAGACCATAAGCCAGCAAAATGAGACGTAGAGTTTTATTAGGCCGTTACTACAGGGGAGAGAGTCCAGTGGCAGCAGGCTGGACAAGACACATGCCTTCCTACAGTTCAGTGGCCATGGGCAGCACAGTGTAACTGCATGGCCCAGTGGCAGCAGGCTGGGCAGGAAAACTGCAGCCACCTCCAAATATTATGCAGTTTATATAGCATTTTCACTTAACACCCTCTTTCACTTGACAACCTTCATTTAACACAACACTCAGGGCCTCAATTCCCTGTATGGCCCATGTTCCACAGGACAGGCCAGGGGCTCAGTTGTTTATCATAGACAAGGAGTGTATCTCCAAGTTGGCCACCTCTGGATTCCCTAGCTCAGAGCACACCTTGAGGTGCCTCTGTCATACAGGGTCATTCTCAGGGCATGGTTAAGTTACTGCTTTTAGGAGTGTTTAGCCTACCTGTGCCCATAAAATTAGCAATGATGTTTAGTCCTCACATTTGAATTCTCCAAAAATGATTTGAAAAATGGATTCCTAGGCAAATAGGCACAAATCATTCATCAATTCTACAGGTTTCTGTGACAAGTGTTGTCTCAGCTTCTGCTGTGATTCTTTTAGATCTCACATTTTATAGGAGAGGTCATCAGACCTGTATTAGTTTGTTTTCACACTGATGATAAAGACATACCTGGGACTGGGATGAAAAAGAAGTTTAGTGGACTTACAGTTCCACATGGCTGAGGAGGCCTCACCATCAAGGTGGAAGACAAGGAGGAGCTGGTCATATCTTACACGGATGGCAGAGGGCAAAGACAGAAAGGCTGTGCAGGGAAACTCCTGTTTTTAAAGCCATCAGATCTTATGAGACTTACTATCACAAGAATAGCACGGAAAAGACCTACCCCCATGATTCAATTATCTCCCAACTGGGTCCCTCCCACAACACATAGGAATTATGGGAACTACAAGATAGGATTTGAGTGGGGACACAGAGCCAAACCATATCAAGACTCTTGCCAGTTAAAAAAAAAAAACAAAACTGCTTTTATATATGTAGGTATGTATATATGTATGTATTTAGAGACAGGGGTCTTGCTATGTTGGCTAGGCTGGCATGGAACTCCTAGTCTCAAGCAATCCTTCTGCCTCAGCCTCCTCAAGTGCTGGGATTACAGGCATGAGCCACCATGCCCAGCCGAAAGTACTGCTTTTAAATGCTTTAAATCTCAGCCTAGAGAAAAGTAGGGAGGAAATGCAGACTATTTATGGCAGTTAAGCCCAGATTTCAAAAATTTAATGTCTTTGCTCACCATAGAAGTAGGTATTCTATGATGAAAGTGCTTATTTGAACAAATATTTTTGCTAGAATGTATTTTTTTTTCCCTAGGGTTTATCATGTACAGTGGGAAAACTTGAAGAAAAAATTTATTTAAATGTCATTTCCCCTCTTTGTGAGATACCACACTATTGTAAGCCATGCCCTGCTTTAGACTTGATCTAGTGGTAATGTTGAACTGCTTGTGGTTGCCAGTACATGTCACTGCGGCAGCCACCGCCCCCCCGGCCACCACCCACCCTTTGCTCTTGCTGTTCCTTCTGCCAGGACAACTATTGTCAACCACTGCACTTCCTTCGCTGGCTCATTCTTACACCACCCACCACCTTCAAGACTCAGCTCAGGTGTCATCTCCTCCAGGAATTTGGAACCTGTAGTTTGACATAATTTCCCCATTTCTTCTGTTCTCACTGTACCCTGTACAAATCTATCTGAAACCTTATTGTGTTACTGTGATATTAAAATTCTTTTTTGCCTGTGTCTTCCATTAGCATATACACTCCTTGAAAGCAAATGATTAATAAGATTAATTATATGACCATCTTTTTGTTTTTCTTTTACTGGCCTTTTTGCAGATTTTAGGTTGAGTTAAATAATCCTTAATGGAAAACATGTGCAGCTCTGGGAAATGAACACTATCATTAATTTGTCCATTAAAGAAACAATTTAAATGAAGATTCTATCTAACTTTCAGAGTCTTTAAGCACACTGTTAATGCTGAGCAAATATGGACTGGAATACCCATTTTAAAAAATGGTCTCATTCCCTGCTTTTGCTCTTGTGTGTGTGTGCACATGTGTGGTGTATGTGCACACAGTTTTCTTCCTTTCTTCTTTCTTCCTTAACTCCATATTATTCTGTTATACTAGACATTTTTCTTCTAATTTTCAAAGGGCAGTTCCTTGTTTATGATATTAACTGTCACTTTATAGATTTGGTTTCCAAAACTACTCCAAAGGAGAGAGTTTATTTCCACTTAGGAACCATGTCTGGAAGCTATATACCTGTCACCCAATGAAGAGTGATGTCTGGGTTATGACCATATGGTCTAAAAATAATCATGACAGTTTATATATATTTATATGATGCTTTGTGTGTCAGGCCATTTGCTGAAAATCGTGTATGTGACAGTTCTAACTGCAATTGTGCCTTTTTATCAATGAGGAAAGAAACTCAGGGAACTTAGGAACTTGCCTAGCATCATAAAGGTTTTAAATACAGAGCTGGGATTAAGAACCAAATACCATCAAATTTTAGGATCTGTGTTTTGTTGTCGTTGTTTTTTTTTTTGAGATGGAGTTTCGCTCTTGTTGCCCAGGCTGGAGTACAATGGCGCAATCTCGGCTCACCGCAACCTCTGCCTACCGGGTTCAAGCGATTTTCCTACCTCAGCCTCCTGAGTAGCTGGGATTACAGGCATGCACCACCACACCTGGCTAATTTTGTATTTTTAGTAGAGACAGGGTTTCTCCATGTTGGTCAGGTTAGTCTCGAATTCCCGACCTGAGGTGATCCGCGTGTCTTGGCCTCCCAAAGTGGTGGGATTGCAGACTTGAGCCACCACACCCGGCCCTCTGCCACCCTCAACGAGACAGAGTCTCGCTCTGTCCCCCAGGTTGGAGTGCAGTGACGCGATCTCGGCTCACTGCAATCTCCCACCTCCCAGGTTCAAGCGATTCTTCTGCCTCAGCCTCCTGAGTAGCTGGGATTACAGACATGCGTCACCATGCCCAGTTAATTTTTGTATTTTTAGTAGAGGCGGGGTTTCACCATGTTGGCCAGGCTGGTCTCAAACTCCTGACCTCAGGTGATCCACCTGCCTTGGCCTCCCAAAGTGCTGGGATTACAGGCGTGAGCCACCACGCTTGGTTTGTTTTTTTGTTTGTTTGTTTGTTTGTTTTTTAATTTTTAAAAAAATGTTTATTTTTGAAATAAAATATGTATAGATTATTAGGATGTTGCAAAGAAATGTACAAGGAGGTTCTGTGCAACCTTCACCTATCTCTGCCAATATTGATATCCTATATAACTACAGAACAAGATCAAAATCAGTAAATAGTTCAGCATCTCATAGTTATGACAACCAGAGGTCATTGATTAATACAGAATTTTAGTGTAACATGACTTTTTAATAAAAAATAGCATTATTTATACTATAAAACCTTTATTTTAATAACTTATTACCAGGAAATATATTGAAAAAGAGCGTGGTTTAGATAGTTGGTTTTTAACCTTTTAGGACATAGACCCATTTTAGAAGACAATGAAATATGAACCTTTTTAGCAAAAAAAAAAAAAAAGACATACATGTATACAGAGTGTTCATGGTTTCAAAAACATTCCCTATACCCACCCCTCCAAAATATGCTTATGCTTCAGATTAAAAACTCTGGTTTAGCTGGGCACGATGGCGTGTTCCTAGGGAGGCTGAGGTGGGAGGATCACCTGAACCAAGGAGTTTGAGGCTGTAGTTTGCTTTGCCATGATTATACCTGTGATTGAATAGCCACTACACTCCAGCCTGAGCAACAAAGCCAGATTCTGTCCGCCAAAAACAAAAACAAAAAACTTCTAGTATAGAGCAACATTTAAATAAATACATTTACTTAAATCCAGAAACTTGTTAATAATCCTTATTTTTTATTATCTTATTTATTTATTTATTTATTTATTTTGAGATGGAGTCTCACTCTGTCGCCCAGGCCAGAGTACAGTGGCGTGATCTCGGCACTG
>NW_012120710.1:6987060-7004752 GCF_000951035.1 Colobus angolensis palliatus | reverse complement strand
CAGTGGCATGATCTCAGCTCAGCGCAACCTCTGCCTCCTGGGTTCAAGCTATTCTCCTGCCTCAGCCTCCCGAGTAGCTGGGACTACAGGCGCCCACACCTGGCTAATTTTTGTATTTTTAGTAGAGACGGGGTTTCACCATGTTGGCCAGAATGGTCTCAATTTCTTGACCTCATGATCCGCCAGCCTCAGCCTCCCAAAGTGTTGGGATTACAGGCGAGAGCCACCGTGCCAGGCTAGGCCACAGTTTCTTTACACTGCCAAATAACCAAGTATTTGTCCCAAGAGGAGAGTGGGGAATGGAAGGATGGATGGGAAACCTGGCTAGCTGTCTATGAAGTTGTATGGCATTGTGTTGGGGTCCCCTGATGTTGAAGGTTTGCCTCGGTTTTGTTTTTTTTTTTAGAGATGGAGTCTCACTGTGTTGCCCAGGCTGGAGTTCGGTGGTGCGATCTTGGCTCACTGCAAGCTCCGCCTCCCGGGTTCAGGCCATTCTCCTGCCTCAGCCTCCCAAGTAGCTGGGACTACAGGTGCCTGCCACCACGCCCAGCTAATTTTTGTATTTCTAGTAGAGACGGGGTTTCACCATGTTAGCTAAGGTGGTCTCGATCTTCTGACCTTGTGATCCATCCACCTCAGCCTCCCAAAGTGCTGGGATTACAGGTGTGAGCCACCACGCCCAGCCGGTTTGCCTCGGTTTTGTAACAGGAATCATGCACATATACACACTTTGCCAGAAAGTATGCTAAATGCCACAAAGAATCTTTAGAACAACCCTAAGTAGGCTGTTTATCCACTGAGGAAAGTCAAGGTCAGAATGAACTAACCTGACTAGTGTCACAGAAGTAGTTAGTGAAGAAAACGCGATTTGATCCCATGTGTTTCATGCTTCTATATTTAAGTGGAGGATTTGCTCCCCAGCCCTGACTTCTCTCAGTACAACATCCTATCCCCGCTCAGAAGGAAATCTGTCTCTGACACACTCTTTTATATTAACTTAATCTATAAGAAACTGATGAACAAATCACAGGAATTCCATTTCACAAAGGGATATGCCATCCAAAGACATAGAATATCTGCTGCTCAGGCCCCCTTCTCCGTGTCACAGTGCTTGGTGAGCATTAAATCAAAGAGGAGAGAATTGGATAACCTTGTGGCGTCTCATATCCAGACTGTAGGCTTGAAGAATTAAACACACCCTGCAGCCCATTGAGGGCTAGAATATTCCTGCCTGACAAATATAGTCTATCTTGGACAGTGAGATAAACACTAGTGAAATAGTTCCTCCTTTCAAAGTCATTTTCTGGATTCCAGGCGACTCAGGGCAAATGCCTCCTCATTCATATATGTTATCTTTAGTTGTTCTGCTTTCCAGGATTATTGTATCTCTTAAAAGCACCTCACTCACTCAGCCTGAGGTGCTTTTAGCTGGCATCATTGCTTCATGAGTGTTAAATGGAATGTTAGAATTCACAAATTCAGGGTGGGTTGCTTTCATAATCAATAATCTGATTCTTTGTATGTTGATTTTTTTATGAGATTGTTGCCTCTAAATTCTGAAGAAGTGACTTTCTTAGAACTTGCAACCTTTATTCTTTCAAACTTGGGTAGCATGTAGAATCTCCTCTACTTAAAGACTTTCATAGATATGATCAAGACAAGTTACACAGCTAAAATCTACCACCTATAACAGTCATTCATATTGTGACATTTTGTACTTAATCACACAGATTGGCAGGCCATTTCATGCACTTTTCTGGATGTGAGATGTATTTCACACACTCACAATGATTGGAGAGGAAAACACTCCTTTATACCCTAACCTGTCCAAGCCTCACAAAGAGATAATGGCTGACAAAGAGATAATGGCTGGAAAGATTGCAGGGAGAAATTAACATTTGATCCTTTCTTTAGGTCATAATAGGCTTTCTCCTCTGTTGCTCTAAAATGAATGGATTCATCCTACTCATGGGAGTAGGTTTCTCTGTGCATTAAAAAGCTTTGTAAAGGAGCCAGTTGCACCAAGAGAGAGCCCTGGGATTCTCAAGTAACATGTTTTCAATCAGTAAGTCTTGTTCAAAGACTATAAAAGTTCATCATTTAGCAGTAGGACATGGTGTAGTGGCATGAGTCAGAGGAACTCTGGGCTCTCTTTCTAAATTGGCCATTTTTAGCCTTGTGCAGCTTGCCTACTTTGTGAATTGCTTGTGAAATTGAAATGAGATAATGTGTTTGAAAGTGTTTTGAAAACTGTAAAATGCTATACAAATGTAAGTTGTTACGTCGGAACAAAGCAGTGGGCAGTCAGTGAAAAAGGAATCAGTTGAAAGCAATTGGTGCATATACTTTTTCAAGAACCAAACATTAAGTGCTGATGTTTCTTGAGCACTTACAATGTGCCAGGCACTGTTAAAATGTTTTACATGTATTGTCTAAACCTTCCAGTACCCTAATGATGTAGATATTATTATTGTCCCCATTTTACAGATGAGAAACACTGAGGCACATAAAAGTGAAGCATCCTGCCTATAGTGATACACCTAGTAAGCAATGAGATAAAGCTGGGATTCAAATCCAGGCAGTGTGGTTCTGGAGCCCAGACTCTTTTTTAGTTTTTTTGGAAATGGCGTCTTACTATATTGCCCAGGCTGAACTCAAACTCCTGGGTTCAAGTGATCCTCCTGCTTCGGCTTCCCAAGTAGTGGGGACAGCAGGCATACCCCATTGTGCCCAGCCAGACTCTTTAAATACTACACTGTTGGCAGCATTATCATTTGTTTTAGTCTATTTGGGCTGCTATAACAAAATACCTTTAGGTAAAGTGTGGTGGCTTATGCCCGTAATCTCAACACTTTGGGAGGCTGAGGCAGGAGGATGACCTGAGGCCAGGCAATCAAGACCAAACTGGGCAACAGAACACATAATTTACACACACACACAAGCTGGGCATGGTAGTGCACACCTGTGGCTACTCAGGAGGCTGAGAAGTCGAGGCTGCAATGAGCCGCACTCCATCCAGGTGACAAAGCAAGAACCTGTCTCAAACAACAACAACAATAACAAAACCACCCTTCGACTGGGTAACTTATAAACAACAGAAACTTCTTGCTTATAGTTCTAAAGGCTGAGAAGTTCAAGATCGAAGTGCCAGCCCTAGTGAGGGCTTGCTCTGCTTCGAAGATGGTGCCTTCTTGCCATGTTCGCACATGGTGAAAGGGGCAAAAGCACAAAAGAGACTAATGAACTCCCTCAATCCCCTTTTATAAGGGCACAAATTCCATTCATGAAGGTGAGGCTCTCATGACCTAGTTGCCACCTGAAAGTCCCACCCACCTTTTAATACTTCTGCATTGGAGATTAAGTTTCAACATGAATTTTGGAGGGGCACAAACATTCAAATCATAGCATCATCCTTCCTCACTGAATTAGTGATGGGGCCAAGACATTTGTTATGCATGCCTTAAAAGTTTAAAAACATAGTGAGTAAAGATACTTTCCAAGAAAAATGCGTTTCCCTTAAGGACTTGGATTTTACTCCCTTCCAATACTTGGTCTTCATAAACCTTATTTATGTGGGGTGTGTGACCCCTAAACATGCATGTAGTCATCTCGTTTTTTTTTTGAGACAGAGTCTCACTCTGTTGCCCAGGCGGGAGTGAAGTGGCATGATCTCAGCTTACCACAACCTCCGCCTCCTGGGTTCAAGCGATTCTCCTGCCTCAGCCTCCTGAGTAGCTGAGACTACAGGTGCGCACCACCGTGCCTGGCTAATTTTTGTATTTTTAGTAGAGACGGGGTTTCACTATGTTGGCCAGGCTGGTCTTGAACTCCTGACCTTGTGATCCGCCCACCCCGGCCTTCCAAAGTGCTGGGGTTACAGGCGTGAACCACTGTGCCCAGCCGTATGTAGTCATCTCTTATACACCTACTTCATGAGCAAAAGTGGTGATAATGAACTTGGTTGATCTTTTAGTATTCAGTAAAGTTGAGAATGGTCAAATGAAAAGTTGTAGAGGAAAAGTTTTATAAATTCAAATGTCTTATCTTATTCGAATACTTATCTAAGTATTTTATGCTGAAGTTTATAATAAAAATCAGGAATCAGATAATACAATTCTAGCAATTTTACTCTTAAAAATTCACCTGCTAATGGTGATTGCGTCTGATTCATTTACTTTGATTTTTCACAGTGTTTTGATAAAGGTTTACATTAAAGGCCTTGGGGTGATAATGTGATAAGAATGTCAAAGGAAGAGCTGGCCGGGGTGATGTGAGAAAACCAGTGGTAAGAAAAGAAATGGAAGTAATGAGTAAGGACTAGATCAGGTAGGCCTTATAGGCCATGGTAAGGACCTGAGATTTTGTGTTGCCTTTTAAAGGTTTTGGGATCATCTCAATTTTAACTATGAAAGATCTGGCTGCTGTGAGGGGAATAGACTGTAGTGGAATAAGAGTGGAAGCATTGAGGCCAAGTAGAAAGCTACTGCAATAGGCAATGGTGGCCTGGAGTACTATAGTAGCAGTAACAGTGATGCAAAGTATTTAATCCAGAATAAATATTGAAGGTAGAGGGAACAGAAATGTACTGACAATTTGGCAAGGTGGGTGGATCACTTGAGGTCAGGAGTTCAAGACCAACCTAGCCAATATGGTGAAACCTCATCTCTACTAAAAGTAGAAAAATTAGATGGGCGTGGTAGCGCATGTCTGTAGTTCTAGCCACTTGGGAAGCCAAGACAGGAGAATGGCTTGAACCCGGGAGGTGGAGGTTGCAGTCAGCCCAGATCATGCCATTGCACTCTGGCCTGGATGACAGAGCGAGACTCCATCTCAAAAAGAAATTTACTGACAATTGACTGTCAGTAAATTGGTGTGAGAAAAAGATTTTTGGCCTGAGCCACTGAATGAATACAGTTCATACTGGTCTCCCTGCCTAGTCTATAGGAGGTGGACATTGCTTCATGGAGGCTATGTTGAGAGGCAGGGAGATTAGGAGGCCACTGCAGTCTTCCTGGGAAGATGAAGGGGCCTGAACCTGGGCAGAGGCTATTTGTATAGAGAGACGTTTATGAGGTAAAAATCGCCAGTTGGAATAGGTTAGAGATATTTACTTAACATTGAAGATCAATGAATCTTTTTTCCCATTAACTCCACTTATTGGTGTCTACTCAAGAGCAGGGTTACCTGAGGGCTGTTTCTGTGTAGCCCTAGAGCTAAACTAAAAATGTTTCTTAAATTTTTAAAGGATGAGAGAGAGAGAGAGGAATATGCAACAGAAACCATACGTGGTACTCAAAACTAAAAATATTTACTATCTAATCCTTCCCTTATCAAACCGTTTGCCTACCTCTGCCCTAGATCAGTGGTGTTTGTTTGTTTGAGACGGAGTTTTCGCTCTTGTTGCCCAGGCTGGAGTGCAATAGGGCGATCTCGGCTCACCGCAACCTCCGCCTCCCGGGTTCAAGCGATTCTCCTGCCTCAGCCTCTCGAGTAGCTGGGATTACAGGCATGCACCACCACGCCCGGTTAATTTTGTATTTTCAGTAGAGACGCGCTTTCTCCATGTTGGTCAGGCTGGTCTCAAACTCCCGACCGCAGGTGATCTGCCCCCGCCCCCCCACCCCAGGATGACAGGCGTGAGCCGCCGCGCCCGGCCTAGATCAGTGGTTTTTAAAGTGTGACTCCTAGAGCAGCAGTAGCACCATCAGCTGAGAACTTGTTAGAAGTGCAAAATCTCAGGCCTCTGTTGAATCAGAAACTTAGGGAGTGGGGCCCAACAATCTGTTTTAACAAGCCCTACAGGTGATTTCGGTGCACACTAAGGTCTGAGAACCTGCTCTAGAGAAAGTTTTGCACCTCTGCAGCATGATACATGGTGAACAATATTTATAATAGCATTGCATAGAAGGGCTCCAAACCGGAAACACTTGCTTAGTCAGCACTAGGGCAGATAAGTAAATTGCGGCAATTACTATTACAATGGGAGTATTCTATAGTTTGCCTAAGGGTATGGACTGTGGAGGCCGATTGCCTGTGTTTGCATCCCAGCCCCAGTGAATAGTAGCCGTGTAGTCCTGGGTAAATTACTTGACCTCGCCAAGCCTCAGTTTCCTCATCCGTAAAATCGGCATAAAAATAGCAACTACTGGCCGGGTGCGGTGGCTCACGCCTGTAATCTCAGCACTTTGGGAGGCCGAGGCGGGCGGATCACGAGGTCAGGTGTGTTGCAGACCAGCCTGGCCCACATAGTGAAACCTCGTCTACTAAAAATATAAAAATTAGCTGGGTGTGGTGGCACCCGCCTGTAGTCCCAGCTACTAGGGAGGCTGAGGCAGGCGAATCACTTCAACTCGGCAGGCGGAGATTGCAGTGAGCCGAGACCATGCCATTGCACTCCAGCCTGGGCCTCAGAGAGAGACTCCGTCTAAAAAACAAAAAAGAACTAGTTCACAGGGTTACTGTGAGCCTTAGAAGGCTGTGTAATTACAAGAATGCCTGGTATATAAGTCCAGCATATTAAAAGACAGCCAGCATGTATTTTGATGCTTTAAGGAAAAACATCAGGTTCATTTCATTGAAGTGATGGTCTGCCCAAATATTTTGCATATAACAATATCTTTAAGCAGTCTAAAGGTAAAGATATTGTAGACTTTGGAGGTCCTAATGTTGGCATTGCCTCTGCCAATATTTAAGGTATTTGACATTTTGTCTTCACGTGCCAAATACCTTAAAAATGCCCTTATAGGACTGCGAAGAAAACTGATTATATGCCTGCGTCCACCATGTTTAGTTCGAAAGCATTCATTAATGTATTTTTTCCTTTCCATTTCTTTGAACATTTTCTCAGTCTTTGATTCCAAAATTCCTGTGCTATCTCGGTATTCTCTGAAAACACTGCCAGACCTAAGATGCAAAGTGTCTTCCTTGACTACAAGATTTGGCTTGACTTTTTCCATGAAACAAGGTCACCAGTGTCTCACCCTGGGGGCAAGTCTGGGCTTCGAGCTAGAATAGGACTGTAATCCTGATATTTCAGGCCTTTTAGCTTTAGTATGTAAAATGCTTTAGTATGTATCGATATTTAGCCATGCCTAAATTCGTAACAAGCACACAAAGAAATAGTCTTTTCCCCCTCTGTAAAGCCCACGTCACATTCTTCCTTTACTGCAGGGCCTCTTGGTGGGGCTTAAAACCTGGGATGGGTTAAATAAACAATGTAGGTGGGTTTAGTGTGCAAACAGCTGAAATCACCGGCTGCATTTTAAGCTCGTCTACAGCAGCAACCTGCAGACACCTAGTTCAGAGAGATTACTGAATTCCCTCCTTCCCATTAATAAAAGGGACCAGAGTATCAGTCTACAAAAGACATTGCGTTGCTGCAAACCAGCTCTCGCTTGCGCGATCAGGAAGAAGGGCGACAAGGAAGAAGGGCGGCAAGGCTGGAGCCTCCGGGCAGGAGAAAGGCAGCCTGCTTGTGACGTCAAATCAGCGGACTCTTATCTTGGCTTTAGGCCGGTTCCGGTTCCCCGGCTTTCCGGGCGCGAGCGTGTGCGAGCGCGGCAGCGTACTGCGCGTGCTCCGCAGAGGGACACGGAAAGGTTGGGTCCGGTTCGGGAGGAGATGCGTGATTGGCTGACGCTGTGCTCGGGGGTTCCCTGGCCCTTTCGGCAGGGGTAAAACAATAAGAGGGGGCGGCGGCAAAGGGGGCGGGACGTCCCTGGTCCTTGTCGCTCGTCGCAGCGCCTGGCGCCCGGGAAGAGGTGGTTGTGAAGCAGACGAACTCACGGCTCTCCGGCTTCCAAGGCTTCCGAGTTGTTGGAGGAAGGGGGCGGCGAGCAAGAAAAACCCGCCGCACCCGGTCCTCAACGACTCTTCTGACCTCCGCGCGACGTACCCGCCGGCGCCGTTGGCTGGAGGTGTGTACGGGGGCCGGGAGGGGAGGTCGGTGTGGTGGTCGGAAAGGGACATTTTCTTTGCACTCCGCGGCGCGAGGTAATCGTCCGGTGTGTGAGCCCGGGAGCCAGAGGTGTAGCGGCAGAGACATTGTTCTTGCCGGCTCCCTACGCTGCTGTGTGTGCGTGAGAGAAGACCAGTCTTTCCTCTAGGTGAGGAGTGGGAGGCCCCCTGGGAAGGGAGGTGACCCGCGAGCGTCTTGCGTGCAGAGGGCTCCGAGGGCACAGGTGGGGTTGAGGTTTGTTGGGTATGAGGTGGCGAAGTAGGGGGGCACGCAGCAGCTCCCGAAGGCGCGCTGATGGAAGCTTAATACAGGAAGTGTGGGAGTAGGCTTTCTGGAGGGGATGTTTTAGGGTCCGTAGCCCGCCGTTCCTGTTTCCGAATCGTTTTCGGCTCTTATTCCCTGTTCCTTCGGAGCGGGGAGGCCGTCGCCGCCCCGCCCGTGGGGGAGGGGAAAAGAGGTTTTGTCGGCAGAGGCAGAAGCGACGCAGATGCGAAAGTAGCGGCCTCCGGGCACCATTTCTGTGCACGGAAACAGAATCCGGGTTTGAAGGCAGCCGCCGCTTGGCTTACCCAGTACCTAGTGTTCCGTAGTCTGTGACCAACCGCCTCCTCCCCTCCACCGCGGGTTTAATCCGAACGTGTTCGGATACTGGAACTGTAACGTGCGCCTTCTTCGGCCCCCTCTCATGCAGACGATCCCTTATTGACCCGGGAATGACTTTTGAGGGATGGGTTCCCGCTTTTTTGGGCGTGGGGGGACAGAAAGGAACATAAACTTCCCTAGATTGTGTTGATTTTGTTTGTGGAATCTGATAGAATTTTCCCTGCGTCTGTAAAAGCAGATTTCTTAAGATGGCCCTGTGCCGCTTTGGGGAGAATATAGATTTTCGTCTACAATTTCCTGCATAGAACAGTTTTTTTCCCCAAGACATACTTCATGTTGTAACGGATTTGAGGGAGGGGGGAGAGTGCCTTTTCCTTCCTAACAACAACAACAACAAAAAAGGCACGTGCACTTTTAGCTGGAATAGTAAAGTTGTCCTTTTCTTCCCCTGTGATTGTTGTGGGATATTAACTTGGATTAAGATACTGTGGTTTTAGGTTCAAGGCTCCGTACCTTGTTCTAGTCTTTCAAACGTTAGCGTTGCAGGTACCTGGATCTAGGAACCATTAACTGCCGTTAAGAGAGCCCTGGTGTACTAGAGTGGGAGATGATGGCAATTAATCTCCAGCTCCATATTTGGCACTTAATATAGCCTTAGGCATGTGAACAAAGTTTTTCAGTAAACTTTTGGCCCTGTTAGGATCCAGTGGTCCTTTTGATAATCCAAGATTCATAGTCTTAGGAGATACACGGTACGATGAGTTTGAACCTCTTAGGATTGAATTACCGTTTCTTTAGCAGTAGTTACATTTTTCTTAAATTTTTAAGATTACTCATATGGGCCTTTATGTTATGATTTAATCTTTACAAACTAACTCTGAAAAGCAGTCAAGGAATTGTAGGAATAATAAGGACCTGGAATGAATTGCTTACTAAGAGCTGTCATGGTTCAGATTGATATTCAGGGTCGAAATATTAGTAATAGTGAAAAAACATCAAGAGTGAGCCAGAATGCTTGTGGGATGGATGGGGATAAAAATTAGAAGGTAAAGAAGAAAACACGTTATTTGATAATTTCGTGGAGTAACTAACTTAACTGTTCAGTTAGCAGCTAAGCAGTTGATTTGTCAGCAGGCAACTCCTGGTTTGAAGAAAGTGTTGGCACTGTCTCTTTAGATTCTGAAAACTTCCCTTTCTTATCCTGCAAAATTATTGCTGTTTATTACCCATAATTAGGATTGAACATTTCCCCCCTAGATTGCTTTAAAGAGACTTTCCACATATTTTGAGTGAATATAGAGACAGTGAATGACTCCTTTTCAATGTTGATTTTGAAAGGCACAAACTAAAGTGTTGCGTCTGGACTTAAATTCAGTAGAATTTAATGGACAAACATGACCTAGTTACTCTCCACTGGTAGACACTTGTTTAATATCCGATAGAATAAATTGGTCCAACTCCCTGGCCTACCTTCAGAAGCAATAGAATTAGTTTCTTTTTTTTTTTTCTTTTTTTCTTTTTTTTTTTTTTGAGACGGAGTCTCGCTCTGTCGCTCAGGCTGGAGTGCAGTGGCCGGATCTCAGCTCACTGCAAGCTCCGTCTCCCGGGTTCACGCCATTCTCCTGCCTCAGCCTCCCGAGTAGCTGGGACTACAGGCGCCCGCCATCTCGCCCGGCTAGTTTTTTGTATTTTTTTAGTAGAGACGGGGTTTCACCGTGTTAGCCAGGATGGTCTCGATCTCCTGACCTTGTGATCCGCCCGTCTCGGCCTCCCAAAGTGCTGGGATTACAGGCTTGAGCCACCGCGCCCGGCCCAAGAATTAGTTTCTTGACTGTTGTGTTTCCACTTACTTTTATCTTCTAATTTCCAAGTATTTTACCCTATCTTGAAACCATAGGTGTATTGAAAATGATTCTTGGATTTTCTGTTACTGCCCTGCCGTATTCCTTTTCACTCTTCTCAACAGTTTCACGTGAGCTAACAATTGCTTGTTTAAAATTAATTTTTTGTATTGTTGGAAGAGCTGGCTGCTCTTCCAAAGCGGTTGTTCCTAACCAAAGTGTAATGAAAACATCACTAGAGTCAGGAGACCTGATTTCAAGTCCTCTTTCTTTTTACTGTAACTGAGGGACCCCAAACACCTTTCCTTAGGCTCTCTAAACATCCTTTTCTGTAAATAAAGATAATGCCCTATCTATTTTAAAGACACAAAGGAAAATAGTAGGTTACGTGTTAAACGTTACAACATAGTATAAATACATGCTTTATTTTTGTGGACAGCAAGCATTTCCATTTCTTAATGCTTGGTCACTTTTAATAGCTTCTGAGTTTCAAAACTAGCCTCCCTCAACTTCTGAGAAGGACAGAAAACAAAAACATCTTTGGAGCCTGAATAAGAGATTTAGTCCATAACTTACTTTTATTATTTATTTGTACCACTATGATTCTTAGATCCTTGTGAAGCTTTCATTCAATGGTGTGCCACGAAAGATTGAAGATCATTTCTTTAAAAAGGTATAGTGTTCCTTAGATTGTTCAAGTTACTTTAAGCAAACACCATCTGGAATTTCAGAAAGTTCAGTATTAATATGCATTTAGCTGTTGCAAATGGATATAGTCCATGGTTCAATTAAAATAAATAAACCTGACTAGTTTGAGCCCAGCTATGAATGAGGGACTCCAGATGGGAAAGGGGTAAGTATCCTATAGTGGAGATAAGCTGTGTTTTAGCACCCACATAACCTTTGGTAACACGATGTGGTAAAGAGAACTGCATCCTCCTACTAGAGGTCTTACTCTTTTTATAATAACTAATATCAAGTACTTACAACTCAGCTCACTGCAACCTCCGCCCCATGGGTTCAAGCGATTCTCCTGCTTCAGCCTCCCCAGTAGCTGGGATTACAGGCGCCTGCCACCACACCCAGCTAACTTTTTTCTATTTTTAGTAGAGATGGGTTTCTCCATGTTGGTCAGGCTGGTCTCGAACTTCTGACCTCAGGTGATCCACCCATCAGCCTCCCAAAGTGCTAGAATTACAGGCATGAGCCACCGTGCTCGGCCTCTTTTTCCTTTTGTAGTTTCTGGTACATACAGAGTAGCCATAAAATAAATGTTGAATTTATTTTGTCTAACCCATTGACTCAGCTTGTGGATGGGAATGAATGAAGTAAGACAAAGGCCCAGAGAATGAAATTGCAGAGAATAGTAACAGGTAATTAAAATATTTGTATAGAATTTGATACAGGTATGAGAAAGTATATAGTAGGAGATAAATTTGAAAGGTTGGTTATGACATTGAATGTCAGACTGGATTTCTGTGCAGGGCCTTACATGCCCAACTGAATGCAGGTGTTTGGATTTTACTCTGTACAGTGTATACTACACATGATACAAGGGCTTGAATGACTTTTGAAGAATAACTAAAAGATCTGAACAGTGGGAGTGTAAAGGAGGGCACAAATTCCAGCTTCTGAGTTGTAAGGATTTCACAGTTTAAGTGGCAAAGCTAAAGGAAGGGAGAAAATCATGACTGAGCTTTCAGGTTGAGAAGATTATAACATGACACTTTTAACAGAAATAAGGAAATAACTTTCTTTGGTGCATATGTGTGTTGGGACATATGTAGGTCATGTCTAGGTATTCAGTATGTGGTGACGAATGTAAAATTTGAACATATGGTATAGACTAGATACATGTTTAGGTAGACATGAGACCGGAAGCTGAAATTGCCAGGTTAGAAGACAGAACCTTGAGAACTTCTGTGTTTTGATGAGAAGGAAAATTTGCCTTATAGAACTCTAGAAGAGTTCAGGAGGAGGTAGTCAACATTGATAATGCAGATGGGTGGAGAACTGAGAAGTCATTCGATTGTTGAGAAGAATTGTGATGTTTCCAGAGAATTGCATTCATGGGAGAGCTGAGTTATAATATTTGAGAGGGGAATAGAGAGAAGATGAAGACAGGTGTACAATTAGTAACTTAGGGCAGAGTATGATCAATAAACTGCCATGATAAAGGCCAAAAGTACTTTAAGAGTTAATAGCAAAGAGTTATATTCTGTTGAGGAATTCAGTGGGAGTAGAAAGATTTTCAAGGGGACAGGATTTCCGCTGGGCCCAGATAAATGCATAGGGT
The DNA here is from genome assembly GCF_000951035.1 of Colobus angolensis palliatus. Taxonomy (NCBI): domain Eukaryota; kingdom Metazoa; phylum Chordata; class Mammalia; order Primates; family Cercopithecidae; genus Colobus; species Colobus angolensis. The sequence goes on along the minus strand of NW_012120710.1, from coordinate 6,992,055 downwards.
TTCAGTCATTGCAGATAGGAAGGTGTGGGATGAGTATTGGAGAAGTCAAAAGTCCTGCTTCTTGTTAACAGACTTTTAGGATCTTAGTGTTGGAATGGCCTAATTATACTTTTTTGGATGTATGAACTCCCTTACTATGTTTGTGCCAAATCATTCGGTTAGTCTCTGGAATACCTGTAGTGACTGACTACTTGTTAAGTAGCTCTATTTGACATTTGGACAACTCACGTTATTTTTGAGTTATGTTGAACCCAAATCTACCTTCTTATAATTTCCTTTCACTATATTCCATTAGAATTTTCAGCTCATTTTAGATATTACATCTAAATTAATGTAGTCTGAGATTGATTGTTTTGGAGACAGCCTCGTTATACTAGTGATTCACTGAACTTTAAATGGTAAACAAAAAACCTAAATGTTTCTTACCTAAAAGGTGACATTTTAATCAAAGTTTGAGGAAAGGAGAGTGATAACTTTGGTTTTTTTTTTTTCCCATTATTTTGAAACTGAGGAAATATAAATACATTGTAGGATAATGAAGCTTAATGTGACTTTCTTTTCTAATCTGAATGTATGTCTACCAGTTCTCCACTCCCTCTCATTGTATATTATTTACAATGTTCCACTCCCTCTCAATGTGTATTATTAACAGATTCAGAAAATACGGTGACAAATAAAGAGCAATTTTCTGTGAGAGCTGACGTACATGTGCTTCAGGAATTAGTCTAGGCAAATGCAGAGGAAACGTTTTAAGAAACAGGAATGAATAAAATATTCTGATGAAGATTCACAGGGATTTTAGGTGCAGTAGGCAGAGTTGGAGAGTAGAATGCCTGTAAACTATAGTGGATAATGTTTTCGGGTTTTTTTTTTTTGAGACAGTTTCACTCTTACTGCCCAGGCTGAAGTGCAATGGTGTGATCTCCGCTCACTGCAACCTTTGCCTCTGGGTTCAAGCATTTCTACTGCCTCCGCCTCCTGAGTAACTGGGACTACAGGCACGTGCCACCATTCCTGGCTAATTTTTTGTATTTTTAGTAGAGACGAGATTTCACTGTGTTAACCAGGATGATCTTGATCTCCTTACCTCATGATCCGCCTGCCTTGGCCTCCCAGAGTGCTGGGAAGTAGGCATGAGCCACTGTACCTGGGCTTAGATTATGTTTTTATTTGAACAAGTAAAAGACGGATATGTTCATGAGAGAGCTTTGTCTGTGTATAGAGCTAATGTAACAGAGAAAATCTTACATTGTGCATTCCTGTGTGTGACTCTCCACATTTTCAGGTGTCACTGGAACAAGTGGGGTGTGATACATTGTATTTAACTTTTTCTAAAAAGATTGGTAGGTGAGGCTAACAACCACCTTATTGAAGATGGTGATTATCTTTGAAGTTGCTGATTTAACAACTTTCTGAGGATTTCTTTTTGTGTATAAGTATCCTTTAATGTTGGCTATCTTTTTTTTTTTTTTATTAAAACAGGGTCTCACTCCTGTTACCCAGGTTTGAGTGCGGTAGTGCCATCTTGGCTTGCTGCAGCCTCGACTTCCCGGGCTCAGGCATTCCTCCCACCTCAGCTTCCTGAGTAGCTGGAGTTACACTTGTGCACTACCATGCCTGGCTAATTTTTTGTATTTTTTAGTAGAGACGGGGTTTTGCCATGTTGCCTGGCCTGGTCTCAAACACCTGAGCTCAAGCGATTCACCCACATTGACCTCCCAAAATATTGGGGTTACAGGTGTAAACCACTGCACCAGGCCTCCTTGGCTATCTTTATAGAACTGTGTAGTCTTGTAGGCTTGACGAGGGATTGCTTCTCAATTTGTAAATTAGGAAATCGAGATCCAGTAAGGTCATGACTTTTTCATGGCCATAGATAGATAAGGTAGTCGACACCTTTTACTCACTCCCATGTTCAGAATTTTGTTTCATTTTGTTAACTTTTTTTAAGAAATGGAAGGTCCCAGATCTAGAAATGGATTACCTGTAAGGTGCTTTGCTATGAAGAATAAAAATGGCACAATTCTTTCTTTTTGTAATCACTTTTATTCTGAATGTGTAATTTGACTTTTTTCCTTTTTTTCAACCTTCTTACATACACTGATGGCGCATGAATTATAAACGCGAACTTTATATTACTTACTCAATTTTCATAGTCTTATTTCCTGTAACTACCCAAACGTTTGATGGTTGATCTCTAGTAATCATTTTCTGGTTGATTTCTATCAATTATGTTTTGGCTCTCTAAATTCTGAGTCGCTTCAAATCGGAGTTAATGGTTAAAGAAGTAACTGATGTAATTAGTTGAAACACTGTTCTCTCAGTAAGTCTTGATTTTGTTTTACCATTCCTGTGGGAGCCTCCTCTGCACCTTAAAAGCTCGGCTTTCTATATAACCTGTTATATATGCCTGTTTGTTTAGATTTTACCAGATTAGCATTGCCTTACTTATATACCATTTGAAGTTAACTTTTCCAGTTACTGCCTTTCAATAGTTCTAATAAGTATTAATTTATTGAGTATCAATAAATCAAATATTCTACTGCCCTTCCCTGTCTCTCTGTTCTAAATTGATGACATCTTGGCCATTATACTTCATTGACCATGTAGATAGTGGGCAAATTGAAGCTTTTTTTGAACCTTGTTAAACCAAATCTTTAGAGCATTTTGACCTGTGATACTGGTATGTGTATTCTGTACCATTTTATTTTGGTTTGAGAAACAAATATGTAAGTGACAAAAATGATAGATCAGTATGTACTCTATGAATATGGTGGGAAATTTGGGATAAATGACAGCAGTGTTCCTGTAGAAAATCTGGAAATATAGAGAGAAGAAAACAATAATCCCCAAACCTGGAAATTCCTAATAGTATTTCTGTCACTGTCAATTTAAAGAAAACTATTTTGTGCATAGTTATTTTGTCCAGAGAGTAATGTAGTGTTTTCCCATGTGTTAGTATTATTTTACCATCAATTTTTATGGTGTTAAAATACATATAATTTCCATGTTTTAGTTACCTTGTTAAATTTTACTTGGTAAGTCTCCTGTTCTTTACCCACCCTCATTATTCAAAATAAAAATGTTAAGTTGCTTAGCTGTGTGTGTGTGTGTGTGTTTGAGATAGGTCTTGTTCTGCCAGCCAGGCTGCAGTGCAGTATCCCGATCAAAGCTCACTGCACCCAAGACCTCCTGGGCTCAAGCAGTCCTCCCAGGTAGCTGGGACCACAAGTGTGCACCACCGTACCTGGCTAATTTTAGATGGGGTTTTGCCTTGTTGCCCAGGCTGGTCTCCTAAGCTCAAGCAGTCTGCCCACTTCGACCTCCCAAAGTGCTAGGATTACAGGCATGAGCCACAGCCCAGTGCTTTGTTACTTTAAATGTAGCATATGAGTCCTTTTTGCATTAGGGTTGTTATCCTTATTGGGAGTTTTCAGTTTTCTGGAATATCAGTGGCACCTGAAATGGCAGTTTTTGGATCCGCTCTTTGTGAATTAACTATTTTTGAAAGCAAGTGAAGCATTATGGAAAATTTTAAACAGATTCGGGGATTTTTGTAAATCAAGTTTGAGAGTTTCAGAAAGACAGAGGAGGGATAGTTAGTTGGAAAGGAACAAGGAACCTAAAAACATAATGTAAAAGTTGAATTGTGAGTCACTAGAATTATATAAAGCTACACTCTTTATTTGTAAGCTCTACTATAGTTGGTATTTGATTTTTATTGAAAATAGCATCACAATTTTAATAACTGTGATGCAGGACTGTCTCTGAAATTGTTTTAGTTATTTAAAGTAAACACACATGGAAATTTGTTTTTTATTTTCAATTTTTTGTGTAGAGATGGGATCTCTCTGTTGGCCAGGCTGGTCTTGAATTCCTGGCCTGGAACTTTCCTCCCACCTCTGCTTCCCAAAGTGCTGGGATTACAGGTGTGAGCCACAGTGCAAGCCTGCAGTGTTTTCTTGTCTTTGTTTGTTTGTTTGTTTTGAGATAGTCTCGCTCTGTTGCCCAGGCTGGAGTGCAGTAGTGTGACCTCAGCTCATTGCAACCTTTTGTCCCCCAGGTTAAAGCGATTCTTGTGCCTCAGCCTCCTGAGTAGCTGAGATTACAGGTGTGTGCCACCATGCTCAGCTAATTTTTTTTATTTTTAGTAGAGACGGAGTTTCACTATCTTGGTCATGCTGGTCCCGAACTCCTGACCTCAAATGATCCTCCTGGCTCAACCTGAAGTTTAAGCAGGAATTAATCAATCAGTTTATTTATTGAGATGGAGCCTCACTGTGTTGCCCAGGCTGGAGTGCAGAGGCACGATCTTGGCCCACTACAACTTCTGCCTCCTGGGATCAAGCAATTCTCTTGCCTCAGCTTCCCAAGTAGCTGGGACTACAGGTGCCGACCACCACAGGGTTTTACCATTTTGGCGAGACTGGTCTCAAACTTCTGACCTCAGGCAATCCGCCCACCTTGGCCTCCTAAAATGCTGGGATTACAGGTGGGAGCCACTGTACCTGGCTAAGCAGGAATTTAAACTGCATCCTGATTTACCCAATAGATACACACTTAACTATTGTGATTTTTTTTTGTTTTTTGTTTGTTTGTTTGTTTTAGTACTTTTAAGTGTAATAGGTCTTTTTAAAATAAAACAGGTGGACTTTTGAAAATAAAACAGGTGGCTGGGCATGGTGGCTCATACCTGTAATCCCAGCACTTTGGGAGGCTGAGGCAGGTGGATCACGAGGTCAGGAGTTCAAGACCAGTCTGGCTAACATGGTGAAACCCCATCTCTACTAATAATACAAAAATTAGCCAGGTGTGGTGGCACGTGCCTGTGGTCTCAGCTACTTGGGAGGCTGAGGCAAGAGAATTACTTGAACCCTGGAGGCAGAGGTTGCAGTGAGCCAAGATTGTACCACTGGACTCCAGCCTGGGCAACAGAGCAAGACTCCATCTCAAAATAAAATAAAACAGGTTATATTTCGTATTTTTCTCTCCTCC
>NW_012120710.1:6971735-6986740 GCF_000951035.1 Colobus angolensis palliatus | reverse complement strand
TCAGGAGGCTGAAGTGGGAGGATCTGGGGACTATATTCTTACAGCAAATGATGAGAAGTTTTGTTTGTGGCTCACACCTGTAATCCCAGCACTTCGGGAGGCTGAAGTGGGAGGATCACTTGAGGCCAGGAGTTCGAGACCAGTCAGGGCATTATAGCAAGACCTCGTCTCTGCTAAAAATAAAAGTTAAAAAATTTTTAAAAATTAGCTAGGTATGGTGGTGCGTGCTTATAGTCCCAGCTACTCAGGAGGTTGAGGTGGGAGGATCGCTTGAGCCTGAGCCTGAGCCTGAGCCTGAGCCTGGCAGTTGAAGCTGTAGTGAGCCATGATTGCACCACTACACTCCAGCCTAGGTGACAGAGCGAGACCCTGTCTCACAAGACAAAAAAGAAATTGTTTTTATTTCGTGCTAGTTGTTCTTGTTAGTTTTAACTTTGAGGCACATTATCATAGCACCAGTTTTTGCTTGTTTATATTTCTTGACAGACTATAAACTCCTCGAGGGTTAGAAACTTATCTTGTTCACCAGAGTATTTCATTTATTATAAACAGCATCTCATGTAGTTAGATGCTTAATTAGTGGAAAGAAAGATTAGAGAGACATAATATCAAAGGTAAAAAATGATTATCTCTAAGTACTGAAGTTATAGCTGGTGATTAATCATTGTTACTATTTTGAAAATGGTGAAATTAATTCCCAGAAGGAAAGAGAATACAAAAACACAAGTCATGGCGCTTTGCTATGAGTGTTATCTCTGAGTCTTAACTTGTGCCCTCTGTCTTGCTTCCTAGGATAAAACCACTGCAATCCAGGAATGTAGTCGATTTTGGTCCCCAAAGGAAAAAGGCATTGTGAATAGAAGGACTTATACTTAGTCTGAGGCAGCATTGGACCTCTTGGGAATAAGAAATAACAAAGATGCTATTTTCCTCTACTGAAGGGTAGGGAAATCAAGAAAGAGAGACAAAGGGAGACACAAATGTTGGAGGTTACCTTACGGATAGTAGTTAGGAATGTATTGTTTTGCTGTTTGTTGTAAGTTACTTTTTTAATAGTGGCATTAATTTTGGTCTCATTTGTGTGGCTAAGAAAATTTATTTCAGGTTAGTCTGATGGTAGTGAGTTATCAGAACTTATTAACATTAGCGTCACTAATAGGTATACAACTCCCCACTGCTAAATTTGGCTAAAAAGAAAATTTATTTCTTGGTAGTTGATGACAAAGATGACTTTTTAATAGTTATTCTTGTGTTTGCTCCCTCAGCATTTGACATTGTGCAGCAAAGAAATGGTTATGGAGAAGCCCAGTCCGCTGCTTGTAGGGCGGGAGTTTGTGAGGCAGTATTATACTTTGCTGAATAAAGCTCCAGAATATTTACACAGGTAAATTTTAAACAAATAATTTGGTATTGTTATCTATTTTTTTCTTAGATATTACTACATATGTTTTGCATTTCCTGTTTCATCTGACAGTACGTTTGTAAACATGTCTAAACTGTATTCAATATTTTATTCATTTGATGGCAGAAGTGTTTTTGACTGCATCTCACAGTACCAAAACACTTTATGTCATATTCTAGTACATAACACATTCATATATATATATATGCACATACTTACATGTACTCTAGTATTTTACTTTTAGAGTCATGGTCTTGCTCTGTCACTCAGGCTGGAGTGCAGTGATGTGATCATAGCCCTCTGTGGCGTCAAACTCTTGGCCTCAAGCGATCCTCCCAGCTTGCAGCTTGCCTTCCCAAAACACTGGGATTACAGGCATGAGCCACCAAGCCCAGTCTTTATTTCATTAAAAAAAACAAAAAAGCCTTTGGGGGTGGGTGGTGGAGAACTATATAAAGTTTACACGAGGCTGGACTCAGCGCCTCACACATGCAATCCCAACACTTTGGGAGGCGGAGCAGGTGGATCACTTGAGGTCAGGAGTTTGAGACCAGCCTGGCCAACGTAGTGAAGCCTCGTCTCTACTGAAAATATAAAAGTTAGCTGGGCGTGGTGGCAGGCGCCTGTAGTTCTAGCTACTCAGGAGGCTGAGTCGGGAGAATTGCTTGAACCTGGGAGGTGGAGGCTGCAGTGAGCGGAGATTGTGCCACTGCACTCCAGCCTGGGTGACAGAGTGAGGCTTCATCTCAAAAAAAAAAAAAACATATCTTGGGTTTGACCAACTAATGGGTTCCAATATGCAATTTGAAATCAGCAGCTTAAATCTTTTTTTTAAAGTTATCCCAGTGTTGGGGAATGGATCAGTTAAATGATGATACTGTGAAAATTTGTATTTCTTCTAATCTGTAAAATAGTATTCCTTTGTAAAACAGCAGCAGTAACCTTATTTACTGTTTTAACAAGAGGTAGACATCTGTAGGCTTGTTTTTTCCAGAGATCAAAGTGAAATTGATTTATATTGTGGGTAGTATTTAATTTTTGTTCTTGGTGTATCTTAGCAAGTAGAATATAGGTGAAACTCTTACAAGAATTACGCTTTGTAAGTATTGCAGAACACACTGGCCAAATGGGTTAAGGATAAATATATTGCCACTTCCTGTGAGAAAGGCTGTTTAAAAGACTTAAACTCCTTTATCTGTAGGTCATCTTAATTAGCATTTTAGTAGCAATTTGTCTTGCTCTGTTGAACATAACGTGTAATCTGTTTTATTCAAAAAGGCATTTTTATATTTACTGTTTGCTAGACTCCATTTTTAATTACTTTACATATGTATATTATCTCATGTATTCCTTATGACAGTCTTAAAGTGAAGTTACTTTTATTAGCTTTTTATCTGTTAGACAGTTGAGGTTAGTAATTCATCTAGGATCACTCAATAAGTAAACAAGCTAACCATAGCCAATATTCAGGCCCAGTTCAATTGTAAAAATAAAGATGTTTTTGATGACAGTGTATGTGAGGGAGTTTGGGGGAAGATACAGAATTAATAGGGCCTTTTGATATCTGAAATTTGGTCTTTTCATGATACAGGGTTTTCTGTTTAGTGACCAAAAAAAAAAAAAAAAATTTAAAACAATAAGGCCCTACACCATCATGTTTAAACAGTAACAGACTTGTTTTAGACCTAGCTTATTTGACCAGTTTCTTTCTTAATGAAAATTCAAGTTGTTATAATTTTCTACTTGTGATAAGCAACACTAATACATATCCTGAAACATGCATTATTTGTGCACGTTGCTAGTTAGTTATTTTCTTAGATACTTTCCTGGAAGAATTAATGCATCAAAGAGATATGATCATTCTGAGACTTTTCATGTGTATACACACAGATACACACACAGCCAAACTGTTCTGTAGGAAAGATTGCCAGTAGTACATGAGAGAAAATAGTGTAAATTTAATAGTAAGAGTAGTGGCTAAAAGCATGGACTCTCAGGTTAGACTAGGTTCTTATCTTGGGTGCCCCACTTGATAGGTATATTACCTTAGGGAAGTTAATTTAACTTCTTCTGAACCGCAGCTTGTTTATTTAGATAATAGTACTTCATGAGATTGTTAAGGAAATTAAGTCAATCAGTACACATAATACACTAAAAATATTGCTTAGCATAAAGGAAGCTCTTACATGTTTTATTACTATAGGAGTTGCGTTTTCTTTGTGAAAAAATTAACTTCACGTCTTTGAGTTTAATTTAGAAAGATACTAATTCTAATTGCTTTGGATAATGCCAATAAAAGACTAATTTACACATACTTAGGAACAGTACAAAAATATTAAAAAGAAATTAGATGCTGAAGTAATTTTGGATTTTAGACTTTATCTCTGAATTGTTTCAGTTATTTTAAATCTAAACAGTTTAAGCCTTTAGAATTAGTAATCATTTGGAGATCTGAATATAGTATTAAACTGTGATTCCCAAACAAATCTAGATAGCTGAATCTTTGTATCTGAAGAGAAAAACTGTGTCAGTTACTATAGCATCTGTATTTAGAATGTACTAAATAGTTAAAAATATCCGATTTTTCCACTTAACAAAAAATAGATATGATAAGAATTAGATGTGAATATCTAATGATTGTCTACTTACTGTACCAGATAAACCAAGAGCATTCTATGTGCATTACTCATTTAATCCTTACAACGACCCTATGTAGTAGTTCCCGTTCCTGTTTTATAACCAAGGAAACTGAACTTAAAGACCTTAAGTAACTTACCTGTCCAAGATTACACAACTAGTGACAGAGCCGGATCCGGAACCTAGTCTATCACACCAGAATTCTACTGCCTCTTAGGCTTCTCTTGACAATTCAGTGTTAATCATTAATTATGGTTTTGCAGGTTTTATGGCAGGAATTCTTCCTATGTTCATGGTGGAGTAGATGCTAGTGGAAAGCCCCAGGAAGCTGTTTATGGCCAAAATGTAAGTATCAATTTCATATGTAGTTTAGAAATGTTGTGTTAAGATGGAGATTTTAAAAAATAGCCGCCTTCTGTCCATGGATTTTTTTTTTCAATATGATTGTTATTGGTAACTGAAATTTATGTTTGACAGTAATTGTCAACATAAATTGTCAGTAGTTGTTCAGTTTGACAATAATTGTCAAACATGCTTTGAGTTCTTAAACATCATTTTTGTGTGAAACATGGTGTTATACTGCAATGGCTACAAAGGAGAAAACAGTATGTTTTATATCATTGATGTATTTTATACATGAGATATTTAAGACAGTGTATTAAGTTTATACAAATCTGAGCTAAACCCTATGCTATAGGAATGCCCAGAAACATATGTTTCCTATGACCTAACAGGGAAGGAAGACTTTGTGTAGAGGATGTGAGACTATAAGATTTGGCCTTACCAAATAAGGAATTACAAGTAGACAAAAAATAGCATCAGCAAACACACAGTAAAATTATGTGTAAGTTCAAGGAACAGACAACATATGAGAACGACTAAATACTTACTACAGAAAAGTGGGAGAAAGCTGTGTAAAGCCCAGATTACTGCACAATATCAGAGAGCTATTGTGATTTCTTCTTTAGGAGCATCAGTCTGGCAGTGATGCATAGCATGGTCAGTGGATTCAGTTCAGTCAGGAAGATTAAGTAGTTAATACTGTGGAGTTGTAAGGAAATCAATGAGGGTAGGTAATAGTGTTGTGTAGGTAATGCAGTATCACAAGAGTTTATATTTTTCCCTCCCTCCCTAATAAAGGATATACACCACAAAGTGTTATCTCTGAACTTCAGTGAATGTCATACTAAAATTCGTCATGTGGATGCTCATGCAACCTTGAGTGATGGAGTAGTTGTCCAAGTCATGGGTTTGCTGTCTAACAGTGGACAACCAGAAAGGAAGTTTATGCAAACCTTTGTTCTGGCTCCTGAAGTAAGTTTCTCATTTCATTTGGTTTTCATCTATATGGTTGAATTTGGCTGTTGCTAGTTGGTTTGAAGTGTCCAAAGGGTTTCTAATAAATTTAGATTTGCATATTGCTATTTTTGAAGAATTTGTGTTTGACCTGTTGTTTGAGTGAGTGTGTGTGTGTGTGTGTGTGTGTACGTATGCTTTGACTATTTGGAATTATAAGTCAAATACTGATATAAGCTTGTAAATGGATGATTAAGATTACATTAATACAAAAACTATATTGGTATATTTGAAAGGTTACATTTGAAAACAAAATAGAAAAGTTCTGTTGGTTTCTTTTCTATTAAATAGCTGTTTCTTGAGTTCTAGGTTGGTGCAAAAGTAATTGCGAGTTTTACTGTTGTATTTGAGTGACCTTTTTATTTTATGTAAACATCATAGCATGTTCAGCATTGGAAAATTATATTGAGTCCAGATTTCTAGTATTAAAATGAGAAATTGTGTATGCCATGTAATTTGCTCTTTTTTATAATACCAGATTTCTGGGTATTTATGGAATAAATGTTGTTTCCTATAGGGATCTGTTCCAAATAAATTTTATGTTCACAATGATATGTTTCGTTATGAAGATGAAGTGTTTGGTGATTCTGAACCTGAACTTGATGAAGGTGAGGTTACTTTGAAGATATGAAGATAGAAGGGTTCTGTTGGTACTCTTTATGGACTAATTTCTATAAGTATGACGTTTACGGAAATTTGCTTCTTTATTGTAACTGAGTCAAACATCCTTTTTTTGTGGTTTTGTTGTTGTTGTCGTTATAAAAAGATGTCCATTGTTTGAGATTATACAAAATTTGGATGTCAAGAAAAAAGGTTTCCCTCAGTCTCATCCTCTGTAGATAACCAAGTTTGGTACCTATTGGAGAAGGTTTTTGGATTCTATTCTTAGCAGCATGTATTTTTATAAATGTGGAATTACACTGACTCAAAGCTTCCTTTTTTTTAATGTAGTATGTCTTTGTTGGCTGTCTATGTTGTGGCTGTGCCATAATTATTTAATTGATCTTCCATTGATGTACAGTGGTTAGTTTCTTTATCATTATTGCTCTATTAAATAGATGTGACGAAGGAAGCTAAATTGTGGCTTTAATACAATTTTTTTCCTTTTACGAAAAGATTTTTTTTTTCTAATAGAATACAACAAATATTAAACTTCATCCTTGCTCTCCAGTTTTTGAGAGAACAGGGGATATTGCAGTTGAATGCCTTTGTTAAAAAAAACAAAAAAAAAATTTTTGTGGGGCCGAGCAAGGTGGCTTACCCCCAGAATCCCAGTGTTTTGGAAGGCCAAGGTGGGTGGATCACTTGAGGCCAGGAGTTTGGGACCAGCCTGGCCAACACAGTGAAAACCCCATCTCTACTTTAAAAAAAAAACAAACAAAAAATTAGCTGGGTGTGATGGTGCATACCCGTAACCCCAGCTACTCAAGAGGCTGAGGCCAGAGAATCGTTTGAACCCGGAAGGCGGAGGTTGCAGTGAGCCAAGATCACACCACTGCACTCCAGCCTGGGCAACAGAGCAAGACTCCATCTCAAAAAAAGAAAGAAAGAAAGAAAATTGTCAGATTTTCTTTTTTGCTATCATACCACTTCCTTAAACATGTTAAAAATATGTTCGTTAGAAATTGTGAAGCCTCTTTAAAAAAGATGTGTTGTTTTATGTATTGTCAGAATCAGAAGATGAAGTAGAAGAGGAGCAAGAAGAAAGACAACCATCTCCTGAACCTGTACAAGAAAATGCTAACAGTGGTTACTATGAAGCTCACCCTGTGACGTAAGAATAGTATTTGCAAGGTTAAATTTGGTCTGAACTATGTCAGCAAGGTGGTTTTTGTTCCTAGAATTATTGTTGGAAGTAAATTCTCGGTAAAGCCACCTATTAGGTCAGTATTTGAGTACCTATTGTATATATGCAAATTTGGAAAGAATTGTTTTATTTAATCCAAAAATTGAACATCGCTTGCACCAAAATAGTGGTTCCTTACTGATAATGTGGAGTGTTTAAGACAACACAGAGTAAGCATTTTATTTTTATAAAAGATAAGGTTTATAATTAGCATTAAAGTAAACATTCTGAGTAATTCAGTTTTAAAATGGTGGGGTTAAAGAACTGCTACTTGAGAGTATTATTCCTTCTGTTTTATAGTTCTTTTTGGAATTTTGCTTTGAATACTTTGTAGATCTAGAACAGGTTATTGCCATATCACTAGTTATACCTATTGGATTAGAGAGAAATTGAATTTTGTCTTGAACTCCTACTAAAAAGTGAACTAAATATTTTATTGTAGTAATGGCATAGAGGAGCCTTTGGAAGAATCCTCTCATGAACCTGAACCTGAACCAGAATCTGAAACAAAGACTGAAGAGCTAAAACCACAAGTGGAGGAGAAGAACTTAGAAGAATTAGAGGAGAAATCTACTACTCCTCCTCCGGCAGAACCTGTTTCTCTGCCACAAGAACCACCAAAGGTTAGATCAAAGAACTCTTTAGACTTACAACATCACATGTTCAAATTTGGTGCTGTTAATGAAGTATGACCTTTTTCTATTATGTTAAATTGTTTAGTATATTACTTTATGTATATGAAAGAAGCTGTGGGGTTTTTTTTTGTTATCTCAGAAAATGTTATTGTTTCCCTGCCCCGCAAAATACCCCTCTGAGACTGAAATTTATAACTTAAGATGAATCCTTGTGTGTATGCATTGTTTAGTAACTTATATGAAATTATTTGGATCCATATATAGAGCTGTCAGTTGTTCTTTCATTCTGTATTAAATTCTCTGAGCACAGATACACCAGGAATCATGCAGTTTCCCAACTTAAACAAGTTGGTCTGTAATTAAAAGAAGAGATACCTGTTGTTTGTGGTTTAAATGGGATCAGTTTCCTTTCTACACCAATTAAACTATCTTGGAAAGATGAGTGACATCCTTAGTGTATCATGTAAGCCTACCTGAAACTTCTTTTATCTTTCTTCAAAGCCAAAGGTTAAAGTATATTTGGGTAGTGATAGGAGGAGATTCTTTGTTCAATTTGTGAATGTCAGAGTTTCCAGCTAATACTCTCTTCTTTCCTATCCTTCCCTCTCCCCTTAACACCATCACACACCCTATCTTACCCCAAAGGGGAAATAAATTGTTTCTGTTAGGTTCGGGCTTTTCTAGCATGTTTGTTAGTGGTTTTGTTTGCCACTTGCTCATCTACTTAGAGTATGTAGGAACTTGCTTGTGGTTTTATTTAGTAGTCAGACAAAACAGTTACAAATAAGCTTGCATAATGAGATTTTGAAAGCTGGCATATAGACTGGCATGTGTCTGTGTGCCTTTCTTTTAGGAGTCTTCCAATATAGAGCAATAGTTTAGAAATGAAAAGAAAATATATATTTGGAAGTTTCCCTATAGGAATGTTGGTGGTTTTCCATGATTAGTAGTCTAGGTTTGTTGCATTTCCTGCAGGCTTTCTCCTGGGCTTCAGTGACCAGTAAAAACCTGCCTCCTAGTGGTACTGTTTCTTCCTCTGGAATTCCACCCCATGTTAAAGCACCAGTCTCACAGGTAACCAATCTGTGAACACATTGGATTGTATCCTTGTTACATTGCCAAATGCTTATTTTTTAAGTACTTTTAAAAATGAGTCAATCAGAAATTATGGATTAAATATACAAAAAACTTGTATTGTATGTCAGTGCACCCACTTTAAATGTCAAATCTCCATTCATCATCTACATAGGTGGTATTTGGGGTTTGGGTGTGTGAAATACAGATTAAGTTGGTGTTTACCAATATATAATATTGTCATTTAAAAGGCTTCTTAAAATAACAAAAAGAAATGTTCCTTTTTCAAAAGCTTCAAATTCTATTTAGCAAAAATATTTTAGGTAAGAAATTCGGAGAGGCACAAAGTAGTGTGGCGTAATAAAGAATCTTTTTTTTTTTAAACAAACAAACAAAAAAACCAGGGAACTTTTTAACATACGCTGCCTAAGCTCTCGGTGTGTAAGTGGTTCACACCACTTAATTGAAGCCTGTACCAACTTATGACTGTAGTGTTCACCTTAACTGATCATTCTAGTATTCTGCTTTTTGTCTGTTTGTCATCTTACCCATTTCAGAGCTTTCAAAAATGTGAAAATAAGACACTGCCTACCTAAGAAGTTTGTTAGATTTAGTTTAGAATGAACTAAATTATAATTAAGTTTATCAGCATATAAAGGGTGTCCAATTTTTTTCCCTACACTTTGCATTAAGCTTCATTCCACTAGAAAATTTATGTTTAAAATGTTAGTGTATAAATATATCTTTTATACATTCTAAACAGTGAAATTTTGAGGTTTTAAAAGTAATTTTTGGTTGTTCTGGTGTGGGGACAGGTAATCAGCTACATAAAAGTAGAATACGCCCATGATACTTTTTTTTTACATTTGGATATTCAGGAAATACATGGTTACCCTTATGTAAGATGGTCACCCAGAGTTCCATCTTAACAGAGGAAATTAGTTTGTGCAGTATTGTTTGTGCTTTTCAACCCATCTGAAGACCCAATAAATGACTTTCGGCCCTTCTTTTGGAATCTTCATTTCCTGTCAGATTTGGATTTGGAACCTTTGGATTATTTTATTTCAGAGAGTTTAAACAGTTAAAAGTTAAAATAGCTTGTGCTTATGCCTTTGATATGTGCCAAGCATTGTGTGAAGCACTTTTTATTCCTTCTCAGTGAATTCTCACAACCACCTGTGGGTACTATTATTTCTATTTTAGAGACAGAAAAATTGAGGTCTAGAGTAACTCACAGACATTTATGTACATAGTAGGGGTGGGCTTTGAAGTCATGCAGTTGGACACTAGTCCATATGTGGCTCATGTAAATGTTTATTTTTCTGAGACAGGGTCTTGCTCTGTCGTCCAGGCTGGAGTGCAGTGGCAGTGTCAGTGGCACTATCTCGGCTCCCTGCCACCTCCACCGGCCCAACTCAAGTGATTCTCCTGCTTCAGCCTCCCGAATAGCTGGGATTATAGGTGCCCGCCACTACGCCTGGCTAATTTTTGTATTTTTAAGAGACGGGGTTTCACCATGTAGGCCAGGCTGGTCTCAAACTCCTGACGTCAAGTGATCCACCAGCGTTGGCCTCCCAAAGGGCAGGGATTACAGGCGTGAGCCACTGCGCCCAGCCTCATGTAGACCTTATGCAGTTCTCCAGCACCTTGGTGTGGAGAGTCGTGTATCTTACCTGTATTTATATCAGAGAGGACTCTTAAGATATGCCTGATTAAATCTTAGCCTCTTGCCCAGAAAAATACCTTCATATTTATCTTAAGTAATTTTCCTTAAGTGTGTATTTTTGAAGTTAGTCTTCAAGGTGTAGGAAATGAAGTTGTATTTCCTATGCCACCCCTTTAATAAAACAAAAATTTTAAATGTTTAGAATTTAAACTTTAAAAAACTTCTAATCTCTTTAGGCTATACTTGAAATGGATTCATGATATTTCTACTTGATTTAATAATCCAATTTTAGTTTGTTGCTTTTGTGTAGTATTCATTTCCTTGTACTTTGAACATAGATTATTGATAAAAGGAAATTAATTCCAGGATATTGGTAGGCATTAACTTAGAAGTAGGTAAGTTAATTTCTTGAATAAAAGATTTTGTCTGGAAATTTACTAGTTCACCTGAAGAACTTATGTTTAATTGAAGGGCTTATTATTTGTGGTTATACCTGCTTTTATTGACTTGATTTGATGGTTCTTTACTTACTTGATATTCTGTTTGACCTTCATTTGTGTGTTTGTCATTTGATCATACTTTCTGGTTGCATGGAATTAATTTTAAGGCCCTCTACTGTGTGGCATATTGGCCATTTTACCTGTTCAGAACAACTAGTTTTAATCATGAAACTGGAGACCTGAAGAATTACAAGGATGCAGCTGGCTTAGTTAACATATGTCAATCAGTTACTGAAGGAGACAGTGTTAGCTTTTTGTTCTTGTATTTTTCTTAAATTGGCATCATCAAATACCTACTTAAAGTCAGATTCCTAAATCAATGGCATGAATTATTTGTAAGATGTTGGAAATTATTAATATTTAACTTTATCTGCTTTAATTTTCGTCCTTAAAGAATAAGGAAGAACTTTATTTTGCTACTTGTGGTTACTCGTGTTTTGATAATCTGTTCTGAAAAGAATTTAAATCAGTCAAGACCAGGGCCTCAAGTTCTTTGATAACATTTGGATTGGATGAGTCTAAGGTTTTTCTTAAATTTTGTAATAAAGGTACATTTATTATTTTTATAATTGCCAGTAATACACTCTTTTTATTAAACTTTGACACTGCACATTTATTTTCTAATTCTGTTTACATTCATACTGAAGTATGCTTTTAGACCCCCTTAGTTGAAGTTTCTAAATAACTGCCTTTTCCAGCATCACATTTTGCATCAAATTACTGTATAGAATTAAACCCCAAATACAGATAGCAGTGGTCTCAGGGCTGTCACTTACATATCCTTGTCAGACATAGAACATTATCCTGCATGTTTTGGGTCAGAGAACTAAAAATGTAATTCAATTTAAATGAGCCAATAGTTACTGAACATCTACGTCTAATAGCACTGTGCTTGGTTCTTTGGGTGATGTAAAAGTTAGTTAAGATATGGGTCTTGGGCACTAGTGTGCCTGTAGTCTCAGCTACTTGGGAGGCTGAGGCAGGAGGATCACTTGAGCCCAGGAATTTGAGGTTACAGTGAGCTATGATTGTGCCTCTGCACTCCAGCCTGGGCAATAGAGTAAGACTGTCTCTCTCTAAAAAAAAAAAGATACAGACCTTATAGGAGTAAATACATATAAATAACAACAACAAAACCTGGAGAGAGTTAAAAATATTCATTTTGTAACTAGTAGAATTCCAGAATATGGTAAGCAACTTCATCTTGAGGGAAATAGGACATTGACATAGAGGAAAACAGAATTTAGGAAGAGGCAGGCAAACCTGGTTAAACTGTTAGCATAGGAGTTAATATTCCTTTCGGTTACGGTGGCTGAAATCATTTACATTAAATTGTCATTTTTGAAAGAAGCATTTTGTGTCAAAATTTGTCCTTGTAAATTACAATATCTGTTATATAAATGATTAAAGAGTTTGTGTCACTGCATAGACTGAGATCCTCAGAGATGACCAGTTATTTATTTATTTATTTATTTTCTTTGAGAAGGAGCTTCACTCTTGTTGCCCAGGCTGGAGTGCAGTGGTGTGATCTTGGCTAACTGCAACCTCTGCCTCCCGGGTTCAAGCGATTCTCCTGCCTCAGCCTCCCAAGTAGCTGGGAATACAGGTGCCTGCCACCATGCCCAGCTAATTTTTTGTATTTTTAGTAGAGACTAGGTTTCGCCATTTTGGGCAGGCTGGTCTCAAACTCCTGACCTCAGGTGATCCGCCCGGCTTGGCCTTGTGCTGGGATTACAGGAAGATGACCATCTTTAAAGATGGGACTGAAATTGCTAGCTTTCTGAGTTGGGGACATGTTCTCCATACTCTCTTGGGTGTTTTCAGCATCCTTTGTAGGTTCATATATTTGTCTCTCCTTGGACTATAAATATTTGGGTAGTAGAAGGTCTGAAGAGGTTGGGAATACTGAAAATGCTGTTGTCTTGAGGAAAAGGTAATAGCAGATGCCAATGTAATTTTGTTTTAAGAATAATTATATGTTTAATTCAGCAGTTGGCAGAAGCTTTTGGGAGGCACCTTAAATTGTCCTATTACTCCCAACTCCCTAGTTAAGGAAAATCGTTGGGGCCAATACTTCAGATGCATATTTTTCTCATAAGGAAGAACAGTAGGAAGCTAAAGGACTTTTAACTATTTGATATGCTACATACAAGTTTCTATAAGTTTGTCATTTTTTTAATATGCATTTTAAACTTAAAGGTAGCAGTTTTAGGTGTTAGAGCAAGCTAATTTTTATACTTTGAACTATAAAAATATTGATTTTAAGATTATGGGCAGAGATTTAGGCAGTACTACTGAGCACTGTTATATTTAAAGGATAGCAAACTAGATTTTTAGAAATTATGTGTTATGTATTCTTGTCTAAGATGAAGATAGCTTTTAATTTTGTTTATGTATTTACATGGAGTGGTTCATCTTGCATTTTTGTGATTTTTTTTTTTGGTAGCAATACCTTTTATGCTATTTCAGTGTTAATATAACTTTAATGAAAAAATGTGACTGTAAAAAGCAGCTTATTGTGAGTTACACAGAATTAAGTGGGAAAACAAAAGCTACCTACAGTCCTAGATTGGTACAGAATATCTTGATAAAAATTTATTTTTCTCATACATAGGACACTATGTTAAAAACATTCTAAACTTAAAACTGCTGTTTTGTCTGCTAGTGACTTGTTAGTTGCTTTGGTTGGTTTTTCTCCTGTAGAGTGTTTTTTATAATTTTTTTTTTCTTTCTATTTTAGCCAAGAGTTGAAGCTAAACCAGAAGTTCAGTCTCAGCCACCTCGTGTGCGTGAACAACGACCTAGAGAACGACCTGGTTTTCCTCCTAGAGGACCAAGACCAGGTGAGTCAGCTCCTTTATAGCCTTTAGCATTTAACATTTGTAAGGTTAGAAAACACTGAATTTAAAAAAACCAAAAAACTATGATGTGTTCTATACCCAGACCCATATAGTCTCAAATTGCTTAAAGATGTGATGTGAGCAATCCACTAAAATAGTGTCTAGATACGCATTAACAGAAACATTACTAGCCTTCTGTTAATTACGAAATTAACTGATCTTTGACCTCTAAAGTTTTTTTTTGGTTTTTGTTTTTTTTTTGAGACAGAGTGTTGCTCTGTCAACCCAGGCTGGAGTGCAGTGGCACGATCTCAACTCACTGCAACCTCCACCTCCCAGGTTCAAGCGATTCTCCTTTCTCAGCCTCCCTAGTAGCTGGGATTATAGGCATGTGCCACCAGGCCCAGCTAATTTTGTATTTTTAGTAGAGATGGGGTTTCTCCACGTTGTTGGTCAGGCTGGTCTCGAACTCCCGACCTCAGGTTATCCACCCGCCTCGACCTCCCAAAGTGCTGGGATTACAGACGTGAGCCACTGCGCCTGGCCTAGTCACTGGTTTTAAGAGTTCAAAACCAAGTTGCCAATAACCTACTCTCTCAACACTCTTATCCCTTCACAGATAAACAATAAGCACATTTTGATTCTTAGGTATTAAGTAAGTTGCCATGATTTTTGACTTGTTTACATTGTTAGCTATACATGTAATACCTTTATTTGAACTCTGTGAGAATGTTTAGATTGCTTTGGGGAGGAGATGGGAGAGATGGAGATAGTTTATATCACATTTACAATGTTAATTTTTTTTTTTTTTTTTTGAGACGGAGTCTCGCTCTGTTGCCCGGGCTGGAGTGCAGTGGCCGAATCTCAGCTCACTGCAAGCTCCGCCTCCCGGGTTTACGCCATTCTCCTGCCTCAGCCTCCGGAATAGCTGGGATTACAGGCACACACCACTGTGCCTGGCTAATTTTTGTATTTTTAATAGAGACGGGGTTTCACCATGTAGGCCAGGCTGGTCTCAAACTCCTGACGTCAAGTGATCCACCAGCGTT
>NW_012120710.1:6956679-6971685 GCF_000951035.1 Colobus angolensis palliatus | reverse complement strand
AGCCAGGATGGTCTCGATCTCCTGACCTCGTGATCCGCCCGTCTCGGCCTCCCAAAGTGCTGGGATTACAGGCTTGAGCCACCGCGCCCGGCCTAATTTTTTTTTTTTTAAGTGATACGTTACTGAACTAGAAGTCCTAAATTTGTCACTGATTAAACTTAGGATCTGGAGAGAGACCCTTAAATTCTGAGCTTCTTTTATGTCAAATATTACACAAATTATTCTTGTATTGCCTATTTTCCTCACTGTGTTCCTTGTGTTATTGAGAGAATCAAATAAGATTTTATGTATATCTATATACATATACACTAATATGTATAGACTACATAAATGTGATAATTGCTGTTAAAATTTACTGATTTGCTGTAATGTCATACAGCCAAAGAATTTTGAATTTCAAAAGACTAAGCAAATATTTAGTAGAGCTGTACCTTACTGCCTGAAATCTGCTTGGTTCCTGGGTGATGGCAACAGTTTGGTTAAGGAGGAATACCTGTACTGGTATTTGATTTTTGTATAATCCAGTAGATCTAGAAGAAGCTATTTTAGCAACCTAGTCATTGTCCTCACTTTACATTTTAGTGTCATGCTGTTTTCTAACCTACTAGTAATAAGTAGTTTTGCCTCTTTTTCAAGAAGCTCACCTAGTCTTATTAAACTAAAACAGGAATATCAATATTAAGTAATTTTTACATTCATTCTGTTGAAGTAGTTTTTATGATATTGTAAACTTTAATATCTGCTCTATTTCTATTCTCAGGCAGAGGAGATATGGAACAGAATGACTCTGACAACCGTAGAATAATTCGCTATCCAGATAGTCATCAACTTTTTGTTGGTAACTTGCCACATGATATTGATGAAAATGAACTAAAAGAATTCTTCATGAGTAAGTGATTTATTTTGCTGTAGAAGTTTTTAAATTATTTTAAATTAAGAGGCATATGGAGCTTTTTTAATAACTATTTTTTAAAAATGTTTCTCTGTTTATACTGTGTCCAGCTACCAGACTCACCTTAATTGTGCAGAAGGGAGTAGACTATCTCAGATGTTTCTCAGTGACTGCTTAGTGTTGATTTCGCCTGGCTCGATAGTGTTTAGAAGAAACAGCTGGATAAATCAGTCATAAATTCAGAGATAAAGAATTCATTTGGCAAACGGGTCAATATATTAGAAGAAAATACATTGTCTTTCCAGAGTTATGCAGTTTACTTATGAAAGGACTAACAAAGATGCAGAAAGGTAACACAACAGGCAGGCAGGCTACTTGGTATCTTAGGTGATTGCCTGCTTGAGTAAATGTACGTTGGCTATCACTGTGTGTAGAAGCTTGCGAGTTTTATTTTAAAATGGATCAGGGAGATTAAGATTATTCATCCTGAACAGTTTGAGCCATCAAGGTATTCTGTTAAAAAATATTTAACCCTTGATGTAATGTATATTTTCACAGGTTTTGGAAACGTTGTGGAACTTCGCATCAATACCAAGGGTGTTGGGGGAAAGCTTCCAAATTTTGGTTTTGTGGTTTTTGATGACTCTGAACCAGTTCAGAGAATCTTAATTGCGAAAGTAAGTGATTTAAAGGGCATAATTCCAGACTTTATTATTTCGTTGTATATATTAATTTGGGGTATTTAAAAACCATAGAAAATCTTTTAATAATAAAGCTAAAAATAGTTATTAAATGGTATTTATGCAAAGAAAAAGGTTTGTTAGCAGTTTGTGGATCATTTTAAATTTTGTTATTTGCTTTGCTGAAGAAGGTGGGAAAGATCGCATGTTAAGAATTTTGGCTGGGTATAGTGACTCACACTTGTAATCCCAGCACTTTGGGAGGTTAAGGCAGGAGGATTGCTTGAGCTCAGGAGAGTTCAAGACCAGCCTGGGCAACAGTGAGACATTGTCTTTAAAAAAACAAAAATAGTCGGCCATGGTGGTGGACACCTATAATCCCAGCTACTCAGGAGGCTGAGGTGGGAGGATCACTTGAGCCCAGGATGTCAAGGCTGCAGTGAGCCATGCTTGTGCCGCTGGCTGTCACCAGCCTGGGTGACAGCTGAGACCCTGTCTCTGGGGGCGGGGGGCTTATGAAAGTGTTTTGTTCCTTATGTTTATCTGACTTACCTGTTCAAAGTAATACATTTCTATTGCTGTCTAACCTGCCCATGTAAATATTTTTCTCCTCTTTTATAAAGCCAATTATGTTTCGAGGGGAAGTACGTTTAAATGTTGAAGAGAAAAAAACAAGAGCTGCAAGAGAGCGAGAAACCAGAGGTGGTGGTGATGATCGCAGGGATATTAGGCGCAATGATCGAGGTCCTGGTGGTCCACGTGGAATTGTGGGTGGTGGAATGATGCGTGACCGTGATGGAAGAGGACCTCCTCCAAGGGGTGGCATGGCACAGAAACTTGGCTCTGGAAGAGGAACCGGGCAAATGGAAGGCCGCTTCACAGGACAGCGTCGCTGAAGCTCCACTGTTGGCAAAGTCTTGGCAGTGGTACATTATTCATCGTGTTTGCATTCTTGTTAATTTTTTTTTGGCTTTGGAATGTGACACAGCCTTTTTGATCATTTCTTTGATGTGAAAAGCATCTTTTGGTTATCAGTTAAATTGAGGTGGACATTATTTCCCCAATTTCACAACAGGATTCACATTGTTAATTTATAAATCTAGACTTGGAGAATTAAGGACTGAGAAATGAGCATATCTTAAACTATCTACGACAAAGTGAACTTAAAAGGACATGCCCACTGAATTCAGGTCCTTTGAGTCAAAAAAAAATCTTCTGCTGCACATTTTGTTTAAGTGTTACTGTTTCTGCCTGTTAATGTTGGGAACACAAATAGTGCAATTTGTGCAATTGGAGAATCTTGCCTTTTTTCTTGGCTCCCCCCAAAAATACAAACCAACAGAAACTTGTTATGCACTCATCAAAATGTACTAATGGGTACTCTGAACTCATTAACATTGACATCTGCAACAGGAGGCAACAGGGAAAAAATCTTTCATCTTCTTTTCCGGTAGAGAATAGTTTGTGAAATGATGAGGGCATTTTATCTGCTTGCTGTGACCAGCGTGTGTACACATAAACCTTAACAAGACTACAAGTATATTCCAGAAGGAAGTCATTTTAGTTATGAACTAAATAACAAAAATTAGAACTTCAAATGCGATGGTCTTGACTATTAGACCAGATTTAGTAGCTCCATATCTAAGATTTTTCTACCTGCCCCTCTTCAGTACAGGGATGGCTGGCTGCTCAACACACTCCTCCTCCCCTTTTTTCCTTTCTTTAAGCTGTGTACAGTGAAAATTGTCTTTACTGTATTTTTGTTCTCTGGTAATGTAATAAGCATGATGGTGCCTTCTATTAATACATCATTCCAGTCTTGCTGGTAATTTTGTACAGTATAGTGTATGAATTGCTGTGCTGCAAAGCCAAACAGCTGCAAAATGTTGGAAAATCATCGAAATGTATAAAAATTGCAGTATCTTTAAAATCAGTAAAATGGACTAGCATATTATTTATCTTGTTCTTCAGTTAACAACTTTGTGTTATCTGTGGGAGGGAGGGAGTCTTGTGTGTTTGTGGGGAGAGGGAAGGAGGAAGTCGGTTATTTGAGTAAGTCTCTAGTTGACTTTTCTCTTAGCTCGAATGTGGACCTTGAAACGTATCACTTCAGGGCTTGGAAAAGTCAGTCAACTTGAGGTACATTTTTAGTGACATTTTAAAAGCAGTCAGATTCCATAAATGGCAAGTAAGCCTGAAGTGAGGATACTGCAATTTTCAGAGAAAAGAACAGCAGCTCTTTAAGTGTTTGCATTTTCTATTTGGGAGGCAGGGAACTGTCATTCATTTTGCACAATTCTTGAACTGATGTCAGCACCCGAGTGGCTCCTGAATTTAAGTCTGGGACGACATCTTTTATTTTTACATGAATCTTTAAACAATTCTGTGAGCAGAGTTTGTAACTGCTGGATTATTGTCTGTCTTTATAGCAAGTTCCAGTAAACCACAAGTATGGCAAAGCTTATCCAATTTTGTGCTTGGAGCAATCAGTACATACCAGTTTCTGATGTTTCAGGCAGGAGTGGGGTAAATAAGTGTGACCACTTAAAGCTGCTCGTTAGCATGGAAGACTTCTCCATTCTATCTTTGTAAAACAGACAAGATATGCACTTGACATAGTAGCAAATTGGTTCTGAATTAGGCAACTGTTTGCTATTTAGTAAACTAGCAAATGATACCTGTATTTTGTTTTTCATGTACTGGGCAATATGAGTAAAATCTGTCCCTTTTTCCCCCTTTGAAAGAGGTCTTCCATGTTGGAGGGAAAGTCTTGCACTATTGCATATATTTTGGGGACACAGATTTTCATAGTTTCCATTTTTGGGGGGCCTAAGGAATTTTTTTTTTTTTTTTTTTTCTGTTTGAAACAGTTTTATACTTTCTGATGTATAGTACTTGAAGTTCTTACCAGAAAATTACTTTGGAGTTTTGAAGCCTTTATTAATACTATTTTTAAAGAAGCAGTTGTTTTATGGTCATTGGTTTTTTTTTTCCCAAGCATATTTTCTTCTATTTCTGTTTATATATATATATATATACACACACACACACACACATATATATATGTATATATATGTACATATATATAATTTCCAATTCAGGATATTGCCCTGCCATCCATGAAAACTGTTCTGGCACCAAAAGTAATGACAAATGTTAAGTGTAATAATAGAAAAGTAGAGCAAAGAGCCATTCAGCTTCAGTCTTTACATACCATGAATAAAACATTAAAACATCATGTGGAGAAGTTTACATGGTGATTGTTCACCTGCAGTACTGTGGACTTTCAACATTTTGTCCTCTTTTCAGTGAAACAGAGTAAAAATATTCATCTACCATTACTGTTATTTGCTGATTTTGTTTTATTTTTTGATGGTAATATTCTATCCTTATGACACTATTGCAACCAAATTGGCTTTACCATCTTGGCTTTAGTAGGTATAGAAAACAATGGATTACCATCTTTATTGCTGTAATGTGTTAAGCATTATATGCTAGTAGAATCTAGTTTAATTGTTTCAGGTGGAAAGTATTCTTTGAGTTTCCATATTGAATGTGTTTGGACTAAACAAACAATAAACTACTGATGTCTGCAGCATTTATCTATGTCCCTAATTTAATCTATAGTTTTTGTTGTTCCCAAATGTTTTCTCCCGGTTGCATTTCATACAGACTGAGTGGGAATAATAAGCATTTGGGTTTTAGAACAATTTCTTATATGTGAAATTTGATATATAAAAAAGGTAAAACATTTAAGTAACACTTGACCATTCTAAGAGATCTATCCCAATCCAGTTAGACAGCTGGTATACATGTTGAATGTTACAATAATAAGTAGTAAGAATGATGAGAATGATCTAAAGCAGATTACAACCTTGGATTTTCTAAAGTACTTCTGCCTTGCATCTTACAAGAAAGGAGAAAAGAAGGGATGAGCAGATTGAATTTATCAAGCTCTACAAAAATATTGATGTAATCATTAGCCATATATAGTCATGCTTTCAATGAAAAATGAGGTCCTAAGGCATGTGTAATTTCAGAACTTGAACCTTTTCCTTCCTAAAGGGGATGATACAGTTGAATTTTATCTACTGTTAATAACACTTTAAGATTTCTAAATCAGTCTTCGCAAACTTGTACTGGGAAGAAACCAGAATAACCATTGCTTCATCTTACGGGGAAGGAAGACTTAAACCTTTTGTAAACTGACTTCTAATTATAATGTAATAATTTATCTAACTCTGGCTATGGAAAAACATTTTTTAAAGGGGATAAAATGTGTATCCCACACTGCTGAAAATAGGTTCAAATTTGAAAGAGCAAATTAGTAGTTGGTCCTGGGAATTTCTATGGAACAACATATTTGAAAAGAGCCACTCAAGAGGTTGAGTTGCTCATCATAATTTATATTTTAGCTACAGATCAATAGAGACCCTTATAAGTGTTAAGACTTCCTAGTTAGACTTTTTGATCAGTTTGATGCCAGTGCTCTTATGTAAAATTACTGGACAAACAGTTTAAGTCACGTAAGAAATTTGTGATTAAGTACATTCACATAGAAAATAATTTGCACATTATTCCTAAAGAAGTTTCTGGCAGTTTTTGATAAGGACTAAAGTCTACTAATCTGTTTATGTAGTACATGTACTCATGTTTCACATGCTTCAGAAATACAAGAAGTCTAGAATATATGAAATTTTTCAAAAGTCTTTTTTAGCATTATCAAATGTTGGGCAAAATACTGTAAGTGCAGATTCAGAAATACGCATTAACAGAAACATTACTAGCCTTCTGTTAATTACGAAATTAACTGATCTTTGACCTCTAAAGTTTTTTTTTGGTTTTTGTTTTTTTTTTGAGACGGAGTGTTGCTCTGTCAACCCAGGCTGGAGTGCAGTGGCACGATCTCAACTCACTGCAACCTCCACCTCCCAGGTTCAAGCAATTCTGCCTCACCTCCCAAGTAGCTGGGACTACAGGCATCTGCCACCATGCCAGGCTAAGTTTTTGTGTTTTTAGTAGAGACAGGGTTTCTCCGTGTTAGCCAGGATGGTCTTGATCTGACCTCGTGATCCGCCCCGCTCAGCCTCCCAAAGTGCTGGGATTACGGGGCATGAGCCACCACACCCAGCTGACCTCTAAAAGTTTGATAAAGCTGGCTGCCTCCTTGAAATGCATTCACGTTTGTGACATTAATATTCCTTTAACTGCTCCTGTTTTTTGTTGTCGTTATTGAGACAGAGTCTCACTCTTAATACCCAGGCTGGAGTGCAGTGACTTGATTTCGGCTCACCACAACCTCCGCCTCCCGGGTTCAAGTGATTCTCCTGCCTCAGCCCCCCGAGTGGCTGGAATTACAGGCGCCTGCCACCACGCCCAGCTAATTTGGTATTTTTAGTACAGACGGGGTTTCACCATGTTGACCAGGCTGATCTCAAACTCCGAACCTCACGTGATCCACCCGCCTGGGCCTCCCAAAGTGCTGGGATTATAGGCGTGAGCCACCATGCCCGGCCTCACTGCCCCTGTTTTTCTATTGTCACCATACCCTACTAGTTCCTTCTGTCCCTTGTCTATTTTCCCCACAGAATTTCTCTGAGTTGTTTTATTTAGGCCAGGCACTACATTGGCTTCAATATATTATCCACTCAGTAAATTCCATATACTATATGATGATCAAGAGCAGAACTTTGGAGACAGCCTGGGCTTGGATGGCAGCTCCACCATTCAATGGTAAGCATTTTTCTCTGCCTGTCCCCTCATTTGTGAAATGGGATGGGTGATTGTGAGAACTCACGGAGTTAACATGTAAAGCACTTAAAATGTCACTGGTGTTAGCTGTTTTTTTTGTGTTTTGTTTTTTTGAGATGGAGTCTTGTTGTTTTTGCCCTAGGCTGGAGTGCAATAGCGCAATCTTGGCTCACTGCAACCTCTGCCTCCCAGATTCCAGCAATTCTCCTGCCACAGCCTCCCAAGTGGCTGAGATTACAGGTGCCTGCCACCACGCCCTGCTAATTTTTGTATTTTTAGTAGAGACAGGGTTTCACCATGTTCGCCAGGCTGGTCTTGAACTCCTGACCTCAGGTGATCCACCCACCTCGGCCTCCCAAAGTGCTGGGATTATAGGCGTGAGCCACCGCCCCTGGCCAGTGTTAGCTGTTATTGACTCAATTGCATTTCTGCTGTCTACCTACCCTGCATTCTAAACATGTCTTTTTAAATATCCTTTTGGCTAGTTCCCTTTTGATCATTCAAAATTGGTAAGTCCAAAACAGTGTATTTTTTTTTTCCTATGCAACTTAACCTGTGTATACCTGGCTCTGATGATGAACATCTCATTTTCTGATTTAATCAGCCTAGAAATGTTTGAAGTCTCATCTTTTCCGTTCAATACTTTGTCTCCCTCCTCCTTTATTGTCCATTTTCCCTGCCACAAGACCTGTTCAAGTTATTCTAACCTCCACTGGCTCAGTTCATTCATTAGCCATTGAACTTCAAAATACCAAGCACTGTTCTAGGTACTACTAAGAAATGATTAGGCCAGGTGCGGTGGCTCACTCCTGTAATCCCAGCACTCCGGGAGGCCGAGGTGGGCAGATCACCTGAGGTCAGGAGTTTGAGACCATCCTGACCAACATGGTGAAACCCTGTCTCTACTAAGAATACAAAAAATTAACCAGGCATGGTGGCACATGCCTGTAATCCCAGCTACTCGGGAGGCTGAGGCAGAAGAATTGCTTGAACCTGGGAGGCGGAGGTTGCAGTGAGCCGAGATTGCACCATTGCACTCCAGCCTGGGCAACAAGAGTGACACTCCATCTCAAAAAAGGAAAAAAAAAGAAAAAAGAAATGATTAAATAAGATTCCCACTCTTAAGTTAAAAAGGCCCCTGAAGAAGCCCTATGGGGAAATTGAGTAGGTGCCTGTTTAGAAGAATAGCTAGGGGTCAGGCAGTAAAGAGTCTAGTTGGCCTAACAGAGGTTGGTCTTTATCCCAACCAGCTGCAATGGGGAAGTTGGTGATTTTTGGCAGGTAGGTGTAGGGGGAAGGTAATTAGTGACAGGATTTCTATTTTGAAATGTCTCTTGCTACAGAGTAAACAAATTGAAGGAGTTCAATAATGATGTATTGGAGTAAACCAGGTAAAGGGATGTTGCAATATTTCAGTCAAGAGCTATTATAGCTTAGACTAGAGTGGCAGTGCTAGAAATCTAAAGTTGATGCATTTGGAATATTTGAAGGTAATATGCCCAGGTCTTGGTGAGAAAAAGGGTAGTATCAAAGAATCTCAAGTTCCTCACTTGAATAATTGGAGAAATAAAATGTGAAGGATAGGAACACAAGAGGGGGAAAAAAATCGTTAAAGGAGGGACAGGAGTGCTAGAGAAATGCTTTATGGGATTTTGATGTAAGACTTGAAAAGATCAGTCTAGCTAGGAGTGTTTGTTACTTCGTACATTGTGTTTGGCTCCCTTGACTTATGCCCTTTTTATTTTGAAAATAATATATGAAATATGTGTATTTTACCACAATTAAAAACAAATACATGCTGTGCACATTATGGAAAATACAGATGATCCAAAATAATGAGCTCCCATAATGCAGCCCATACATGGTTCCTATGAATGACTTGGCGTACGTATTTTTTTCTTCAGATATTTCTGTTTTATATAGTTCATTGTTTTAGTGAAGACCAACCATTAAACAATGTTTACTCTTTTTTTTAATTTTTTATTTATTTTTTTGAGACAGAGTTTCGCTCTTTGTTGCCCAGGCTGGAGTGCAATGGCGCGATCTTGGCTCACCGCAACATCCACCTCCTGGGTTCAAGTGATTCTCCCGCCTCAGCCTCCCGAGTAGCTGGGATTACAGGCATGCACCACCATGCCCGGCTAATTTTGTATTTTTAGTGGAGACGGGGTTTCTCCATGTTGGTCAGCCTGGTCTCAAACTCCCGACCTCAGGTGATCCGCCCACCTCGGCCTCTCAAAGTGTTGGGATTACAGGCGTGAGCCACCGTGCCCAGCCTGAACAATGTTTATTAAGCACCTCTGTGCACTAGGACCTATTATTGATGTTAAGGATACATGAATGAATAGGCTATTGGTCTCCCAGAGAGTAGTTACTTGATAATGGAGAAGTAGTTGTAAATGTGATGTAGAACATTAAGATAATACAAAGCCTCTCAGTGGCAACTTGAGGCAGGTGTTCCCCAGTCACCCGTTCTAGAGTTGACATTTAATGCAGGGACACACCACCAAAAGGACTAGCTAATGCAGTCTGTAAAACTGGAATAGCTTGGAGGGTAACTGGAAGAGGTTGGATGGAGTGAGTCAAGGAGTGGCAAAGTGGTAAGAGGTGAGGTAGAAGACAGGATTCTCTCAAGCTCGTAAGCCGGGCTAAGGAGTTTATTTGGATTTTTTTTCTAATTGCCTTCTATTTTTTCTAATAGCCATTAAAGAAGAAAGCATCAGAGTGATGAAATATGCTGTACTGAAAATAGGTGGTATAATCACAAGAATGGAAGCAGAAAGTCTAGGACTATTATATCTGAGGGAGAAATAGCATCTGATTTAAGAAAGCTAAGTCTACTTGTTTACAGCCAAAGATATGGAGGCTCAGGATACTATAGTATGAGACGATTTGAATGATGAATTATCAAAGTGTCAATCTGCTTTAAAGGGTGACACAGGCTGGGTGTGGCGGCTCACACCTGTAATCTTAGCACATTGGGAGGCTGAAGCAGGAAGATCACTTGAGCACAGGAATTCAAGACCAGCCTGGGAAACATGGCAAGACCTGGTCTCCACAAAAAATAAATTAACCAAGCATGTTAGCACATGCCCGTAGTCTCAGCTACTAAGGGGCTGATGTGGGAGGATTGCTTGAGCCCAGGAGGTCAAGGCTGCAGTGAGCCATGTTCACACCACTTGCATTCCAGTCCGGAAAACAGAGTGAAACCCTGTCTCAAAAATAAAGGGCTATAAAATCAACTTCAGAATGAGTCATTAAATTTTAGAAAAGGGGTTTTAAACACCAGGAATGTAAACTTTGAATGGAATGCATTTTTATCCTGGCTTTATTTTAGAAAATTGTAAACTCAGTCTGGAGCACTAGCAGGCCTAAAATTAAGGATCCCTTAATCAGGAATTATATTGAGGAAGCACAGCATTAATTAATAAGGCAGAGTGGGGACTTGGAACAGAAGTTAATAGATGTTGAATACTGTGTCTATGAAAAAGGGAATATTTTTTGATGACCTGTCATTTTATATACATTATACCTTTTATTCTGATAATCCTCTTTAAAAGAGTTTTTTAAGAGGTGCACTAAAGCTTGGAGAAGTTAAAAACAAACAAAAAAACTGCCTGACACAGTGACGAGCTTTTTGGAATAGAAAGCAGATGTGAGACATTTCATTGGAAGGTGACTTGGAATGACTTAGAGTGGTGTTTCAAGGCAGGCACAAATAATAAAGTAACACATATATGTGAAAGATGTGAGAAGAACTTGTATAGCCATTAATGAATATTGGCACTGAATATGTGCCAGAAACTTGCCTAGATGCTGGCTAGCAGTACAGCAGATGCAACCTACCTTTAGGAAATTTGTATTTTGAGGGAGAGAGGCAGCAAGCATGTTAATTTCAGTTCTGATTTGTCCTGAGCAGAATACAACCTATTTAATCCTGCTGGTAATCCTATGAGAGTAGTACGATTTACAGAAGGGTTAACTCAGGCACAAAGGGTTAGCTATTTGTTCAAGACCACATGGCTAATTGGGGTAGAACTAGTGCAAGAGAATAGTGACCGGAGATGGGGCTGTTCTACCCAGGATGGTAATGAAAAGAGGTATACCTAAGATTTGAAGAGAAGATGGCCTTGAGTAAATCCAGGGGTAAAGCGTTCCAAGTGAAAATTCGGAGGCCCTGTTTTTGGAAGGAGTTTGGTATCTTAAAGGGCAATAAGAAGGCCAGTATGGCTCTAGGGATAATGCAGATGATATTAATAGGTAGATATTAAGAGGTAGGAAGAGCTAAATTGAGGGTGGTCTTGTATTTTGAATTTTACTCGGGATTGTAGGGATCTGAATATTGATGTGATCTGAATTAGGAAGAACTGTCAGGTGACAGGTGATGGTAGCTTGGATAAGGGTTGTAGGAGTGGAGATGGTGGTTAGTGGTCAGTTAATGAGATATGTTTTTGAGGTAGAACCTATAAAGTTGCTTAGGGATTGGATTTTGAATGTGAGGGAGGGAAGACTCGAGGTTGACTCATAGGATTTGGGGACACCTTGGATGGACGGCTATGGTACTCACATAGGGAAAGAGGAGAAGTGGATTGTGGAGGGGAAATCAACAGTTCTGTTTTAGCCATGTTAAGTTTCACATGCCAATTGGATATCCAAGAAGAAATGTCAGGCAATTAAATGTGTGATTCTGGAGTTCTGAAAAGTCTGTGCTGTAAGTGGTGCAAATAGATCTTTGCAGCCTTTGGATTAGATGAGATCACTTAAGAAGAGTATGTATAGAAGAGATGAGGCTGACGAATGAGACCTCAGATACTTCCAAAACTTAGGATTATAGTACAGGAGAGGAGTATACAAAGAAAACAATGAGACAAAATATGATAAGTGTTGGTGTCATGGGAAGCCAAGTTTCAAGAGTTTATCAGAAGAAAAGGATAGACAGTTGTGTCAAATGCTGCTGAAAGTTCAAATAAAATAGGAAGTGAATTAGAGTGGGCTAACTGCTATAATAAATAGATCCCAAAATGTCTAATGGCTTAGATAAAATAGTGTTTTTCCCTGCTTCCTGGAAAAAGTATTAGAGTGGCAGTGAAAAGGCCAGTGGTCTGGCCCTCCTCCCATGTAGCTATTTAGAAAAACAGGTGAATGAAGGCTCTACCAACTTCAATAGGTGGCTCCAAGATTATGGAATCATCTCTACTATAGCCAACTGAAAGGGAAAAAGAGCATGGAGGAACATGAGTGCTAGATTTTTATGGGCCAGGAATAGGAATGTGCACATCTCATATTCCATTGGCTTGAATTCAATCACATAGCCATTCCCAACTTCATGGAGGTTGCAAAAAATAAGCCATGCATACAGGCAAAAGAGAAATCAGCTTATTGTGAGTAGCTAGTAAGCTCCACTACAGATGTCTTTGGCAGTATGTAGGCCATAGTGACTTTGGTAAGAACTATTTCAACGAAGTAATAAGGATGAAGCCCAAGAGAGGACTGAATTATCAGAAATTGAACTAATGAACACCAACTTTTTCTGTAGTTTTGCTATGAGGAGGATGAACAGAGGAATGGGGTGAGGCTAGAAGGAAATGAAAAGTAAGGGAGGGTAATAAGAGGCATGTTACTAGTGCAAACAACCAGAAGGTATACTATTTTATTTATTACCATGGGTAACTAAGTAGGAAAGAATATATACTATTTTTAGTATTTGAGGTATGGATTCCTATGTTCACAACCACTATGGTATAGATGCTGGTGGCTGATACAGCAAGGTGTGGTATATGTTGAACTTGGCAAAATAAGTGGCACCTTATACTTTAGGTTTTCTTTTTTTTTTTTTTTTGAGGCGGAGTCTCGCTCTGTCGCCCGGACTGGAGTGCAGTGGCCGGATCTCAGCTCACTGCAAGCTCCGCCTCCCGGGTTTATGCCATTCTCCTGCCTCAGCCTCCGGAGTAGCTGGGACTACAGGCGCCTGCCACCTCGCCCGGCTAGTTTTTTTTGTATTTTTAGTAGAGACGGGGTTTCACCGTGTTAGCCAGGATGGTCTCGATCTCCAGACCTCGTGATCCACCCGTCTCGGCCTCCCAAAGTGCTGGGATTACGGGCTTGAGCCACCGCGCCCGGCTAGGTTTTCAAATCTAGTTGTCTTCATAATCTTTTAATGTAGTAATCAAGTCATTAAACTGCTAGGTTTAGCAAATGTCCTCTCATCAAAAAAACTTAAAACTTCAAAATGAGTCAGTCAATTTTCTTAATAGAATGGGGAAATGTATTCATTGTTGCATGTTCTATAATATACTGATAATGAAGAACCTTTTGTAGTCTAAAGATTTTATGGCCCTTTCATTTGGTGACTCAATTGAGGTGATGCCAAAACCTCATCAGTCAGGATCTCATGGAGCTTAAGTGAGTGACTTTTTGGGGGGACTAGTGGGGGATGGGCAAGAAAATGGCCCAAGCACATTGTTTTTTGGATGTCAAGATATGTAGAAAATGATTGTTGTGGACAGCAATTTAAGAGATGATTGCTAATGTGAGGAAGAATGGGGTCTATGCTAAACTAAAATATATAAATTCATTGGAAAATACTTCTGGGCAGGCTATAATTTCTAATCCCCCTCTAGTCTATTATTTTTAAGTTGAGATACAAATTACATAAAATTCACCCTTTTTAGTGTACAATTCAGTGGTTTTTAGTATATTCACAAGGTTATATAACCATCACCACTACCTAATTCCAGAACATTTTCATCAACCCCAAAATAAACCTCATACCTATCTGTAGTCACTTTCCATTCCCATCTAACCACAGCCCCTGGTAACCACTAATGTACTTTCTGTTTCTATGGATTTGCCTAGGCTGGACACTTTGTATAATATGTGCCTTTCTGTGTCTGGCTTCTTTCCCTTGGCATAGTGTTTTCAAGATTCATCCATCATGTATCAGCACTTCCTTTTATGGTTAAGTAATATTCCATTAAGTTGAATACACCACATTTTATTCCTCAGCTGACAGACATTTGGGTTTTTTCTATTTTTTTTTTTTGGCTATTAATAATGCTGTTGTGAGCATTTGTGTGTAAGTTTTTACGTGAACATGTTTTTATTTATCTTATATTACCTGGAAGTGGAATTGCTGGGTCATATGGTCCTTAATCTATTTCACATTTATTTCACTGCTATTGCCATCTCTCGAGCTTCCTCTCTTGACATCCACCTCATGCACTCCCATACTGTTTTCTTTAGATTTTTGGAACATTTTCACTTTCTTCAGTGAATCATGTCTTTCTCAGCCTCTTCCACTATAGTCCTACTTGGGTAGTTCATGTTAATGAACTTTTCATACTGTGATCTCAAGTTTCTTTGAACTCAATGACATTTTCCACTCAACTTCAGCTACCCGAGAAACAGCCAAATACTCCACCCTTTAGAACTGATCATCCTGTGCCATTTCCAACAACTGGAATACACAAACTGCTTTCTCTGATAACTTTTTCCTCCTATATTGCTCCTTTAAACTTATTCTTAAACTTACTCTTCATGCCTATGATGACTTCCAGACCCTCGGTGCCTCTGTTTTCAGTTTATTTATTTATTTATTTATTTATTGATTGATTGATTTTTGAGACAAAGTCTTGCCCTGTCGCCCAGGCTGGAGTGCAGTGGCACGATCTCAACTCACTGCAA
>NW_012120710.1:6940974-6955270 GCF_000951035.1 Colobus angolensis palliatus | reverse complement strand
TGGGATTACAGGTGCCCACAAACATGCCCAGCTAATTTTTGTATTTTTAGTAGAGACAGGGTTTCACCATGTTGGCCTGGCTGGTCTCGAACTCCTGACCTCAGGTGATCTGCCCACCTTGGCCTCCCAAAGTGCTGGGATTACAGGCATGAGCCACCGCGTCTGGCTGAAATTGTTTTCTAAAGCATCACTTGTTCGCCAAATCCAGTATTTTCAGTCTTTATCCTTTGGTTCCCTGTGAGGTATGAATGGATCATTTAAGCTTCTAGGCCTCTTGCATGAAGGGGCCTTAAAATGTTATATGGTTGCATATGATTATAAAATTGCAAAAGTAAAATAGTTTTGCGCTCTTGTTTTTGAGCCTCAGGCCCAACAAAATTGGATCTACCCCCATAGAAAAGAAGTTCATCAGAGTCTCTTATAGCCTATAGAGGTACCAAAATGGGACTAGGTTTCTCACAACTTGGTCACAGCTAAGAATAGAGCTAATTGCTACATTAAGACTCACATCTTGAATTGACCAAATAATTCTATTCAAAGACATAACTAGACCTCAGGTCCAGTTCTCAATATTACAGGTTCAGGAACTGGATTTGAAGCAGTTTGGCCAAGGTAATTAACCACTGGGAGATTAATGCAAACTAACCAAACTCACAAAAGACTATAAAAAGAATGTCTATTTCTTAATGTACAAGAAGGAATCAATACCTTAACATTAATTATTAATGCCTTAATATTGACTAGGGTATATGGTAGACATTTGTCTGCTATCCAGAAACACTCTATTCCCTAAATCAAAGTAGTTTAGAGACCAAAATGATCACGAAATGTTTAGTTATCATGATTGAAAGTGTTATTTTACTGGCCTTATGGCCTCCTCGCTGCCTCAGATCCCCTGAAAATGGGGAAAGCTCTGTTCTGTGTGATTTAAGCCTGTGCATGATTCTGACCTACCAGTCTTGCTCAGTCATGGATTGAGCTGCATTTTGCATTTAAGGCAAGTTTTATCGCAAGCCCTAACTCCACCCCATTTGGCTGCCATACGCGGGTGTTGTGCGTGTCCTCCAGATCCCCAGCCATCCCAGCGCTTTCCCATTCCACTCATTCCCTCTCTTCCCCTTCCTCCATCTCAAAGTGTTTTCCCTCACTTTCAGTAGCCAGACTGGCCTCCCCAAGGTCCCTCCTAACATCAGGTCTGTCATCACCTACCTTCTTCCACTTGCCTCGCCTACTAATCATCACCTCCTAGACTGTCACCGTCATCTACCTGGCTCACACTGGCCCCACCGCCCAGAACGGAAAGGAAGCTTGGAATCGCGGTCAGGCCGCGCCTTCGCGACTCAGGGGACCCGGGCCCTCCCCTGCCCAGCAGCGTGGCTGTGAGGGAAATCGTATCGCATTTTGCATAGTTTTCTCAGTCCTACATAACCGCCACCTTTACCCTTCGCGTGGGCATCACAATCGCCTCCTCCCCCTGGCGAAGGCAGAAAGGCGTCTCGTGACGAGAACCAAGGCGTGTGGGGACGCAGGGCCTCTGCGTGTCAGGGAGCAGAACCTGGGCCGAGCCCTAGGTGAAGGGGCGGGGTGGTTGGCCCTGAGCCAATCATGGTTCGTGACGACACGGCTCGGCCAATCAGAACAAGGGAGGCCTGGGGCACTCGGGGCGGGTGAGGAACCGCCCCCTTCCAGCTCCGCGACCAACACCTTGGCCCCGGGGTAGTTGGAGCGGTGCAGGTTTCCAGACTCCAGGTACTGGGCGCCTTACAAGCTGGGAGGTGCTGCCTCTCACCCAGCTAATTGCTTTCTAGCCCTTGGCCTTCACAGGCGTTGGTGCCTACCGTGAACGCATTCTGACCTGTGCTGTATCTCTCTCCCAAGACTTTGTGCCTGTGGTTGGGGACAGAGTGAGGTCGTTGCCTTGACGACGAAAGCATGCGGCCCGTGGTCCTCCTAAGTGTGAGCTTGCGGCGGACGGAGGCCCACCTGCCTCCCTGCCTGCTTCGCCCTGGACTCGTGACTGCGTCCGCAGAAGAAATCACAACAGCACTGGAATTGCTAGTTTGCTAGGCAGCATCTTTTGGACCTGCGAGCGATATGCATTTCACCTCAAATTTGTTTACAAGTTGAAAACCTTTGGGTCTTTCTATGCGAACGGATTGAAGAAACGGTAAGTATAAGTACTTTTTAAAGCTTCTATTATCTCGTTCTTTGATCTATAAAAGATTTCAATCTGTCTTTTCTTTTTCTTTCTTTCTTTTTTTTTTTTTTTGAGACGGAGTTTCGCTCTTGCTGCCCAGGCTGGAGTGCAATGGCGTGGTCGCGGCTCACCGCAACCTCTGCCTTCCGGATTCAAGCGATTCTCCTGCCTCAGCCTCCCAAGTAGCTGGGATTACAGGCATCACCACCACGCCTGGCTAATTTTGTATTTTTAGTAGAGACAGGGTTTCTCCATGTTGGTTAGGCTGGTGTCGAACTCCCGACCTCAGGTGATCCGCTCACCTCGGCCTCCCAGAGTGCTGGGATTACAGGCATAAGACTTCGCTCCCGCCCTTCAATCTGTCTTAAACAAAATACAAAATTAGCATTCTCCAAATATTTTATCTAAATTGTTGGTATTAGAACCATCCAGGTTTCTTTGCCCATTGGCCAGGTTTCTTTTTCCTTTGTATTACCTTTCCATTCAAGAGTAGAAGGCATGAGAAGTTATAGTTTACGAGTAACCGTTTCAGAAAACAAGAGGCTTTGTAGGCTGTGATACTTTTAAAGTATTTATGGACAGTGCCACTTGAAAAAGTAGGTGTGTTCAATGTGGTGTGTCCAGATGTGCAATTGGTTGGCAGAATAAACTTGAAGAAGTCAACTTGCATTAATGTTAGCTTGTGATATGCTTCAGAACACCTCAGGCATGCTTAAAGTCGTTTTTTTGTTCACTTTGTGCTTCAAATATTTAGGACACCGTTTACAAAATGTTTTAAAGTGATCCAGGTTATAGATTCAAGCTATTTTTGTCATTGATATGATAAACCTAAAGCCTAGTCCTTAATAAAACATACTCTCTTAATGGAAGAGAACAAAAATTAAGAAGGGATAGAATTATATGGAGAATTTTTTTCAAATACAAATATTTTATTAAAAAATAGTTGATGGAAGGCCGGGCGCGGTGGCTCAAGCCTGTAATCCCAGCACTTTGGGAGGCCGAGGCGGGTAGATCACGAGGTCAGGAGTTCAAGACCAGCCTGGCCAAGATGGTGAAACCCCGTCTCTACTAAAAATACAAAAAAAATTAGCCGGGCATGGTGGCACGCGCCTGTAATCCCAGCTACTCCGGAGGCTGAGACAGAGAAATGCTTAAACCTGGAGGGGCAGAGGTTGCAGTGAGCCAAGACTGTGCCACTGCAGTCCAGAAAAAAAAAAAAAAAAAAGTTAATGGAAGTGAGATGGAAGGTAAATTGTCAAATGCCTGGAAAGTTCGTGTCTGGGACACTGCTCTGTAAAAAGTTTGTAGTAGAATCTACTCTGAAAACCGGTATTAAAATAATTTAAGTTGATGTTCTTTGGTATTGTTTTCATTTCCTACCCCTCAAGATCAATCTTCTGGTTCTCCACTTATATCTACATTAAAAATATGTATATTATAAAATCTCAAACTATTATATGTCAAGTGTGGAAAATGTATTGTATACATCGGATTAGCATAGTTTGCTAGAACAAAGAGAATATTTGTTTTGTCTTTACATCCCTCTTCCAACAGAGAAACAGGAAAAACAGTTCACAATCTGAGTAAATTAATTTTAGATTGCCGTAAGTATACAACTAATACATTAGGCACGAATTTTTTCTCTTTCCAAAGTTTAATAAATGAACATTTTTATATTGTCAGGTGAAAAAAAATAAACTGTGAATGTCATTCGATATATAATTATTAAAAGACTGTTTTTTTCTCCTGAAACTTTTGGAACTACATTGGGATTCAGAGCAGCATTTTTTATTCTTATTGGAGTTATAGTTTAATAGATTATATATACCATGGCAATGAAACCTTATAAGTTAAAATCTATCTGTATTTGGATTGAAATAATTTTTTTCTGTACCAACATTTTGTCTAATGATAGCTGGACCTTCATCAATCATTAGTAAAACAAGAAAGATTCTCTTAGAATTGCCTTTATTCAGAAAATGTCATATAATATGAGTAAAACATTTCAAGGCCAGGCGCGGTGGCTCACACCTGTAATCCCAGCACTTTGGGAAGCCAAGGTGGGCGGATCACGAGGTCAGGAGATCGAGACCATCCTGGCTAACACGGTGAAACTCCGTCTCTACTAAAAAAATACAAAAAATTAGCCAGGCGTGGTGGCGGGTGCTACTCGGGAGGCTGAGGCAGGAGAATGACGTGAACCCGGGGGGCAGAGGTTGCAGTGAGCGGAGATCGCGAGAGCAAGACTACGTCTAAAAAAAAAAAAAATTTCGAACACAAATTCAAATTATGAAGTAATTGATTATTCAATTATCAAATTATGAAGTTAATGATTAGTGAGTAATCATTAACAGGATTTTTGAAATACTTTCACGGTATTTGATACTACTAATATTTAATTTAATTTAATTTAATTTTAAAAATCTGCTTATATACCGATGTCATTACTCTTATTTTCTAAGTTCAATGTAGTAACAGCAACATGGCGAAATCCCGTCTGTACTAAAAGTACAAAAAATTAGCTGAGTGTGGTAGCGGGCGCCTGTAATCCCAGCTACTGGGGAGGCAGAAGCAGGGAATCGCTTGAACCTGGGAGGCAGAGGTTGCAGTAAACCGAGATCACGCCAGTGCACGAGACTCTGTTTCAAAAAAAAAAAAAAAAAAAGAAAAGAAAAGAAAAATATTTTATGAAAGATACTCTGCGTTAATTTGTTATGTGATCAAGTATTTTTTTCCAATTAAGTGTAAGGTGCGTAAGTATTTCCAACATGGATCTAAATCCAGTGTAACAAAAAAGCTGATCTTCATTAAAACCAAATTCAGGCTGGGCTCTGTGGCTCACGCCTGTAACCCCAGCACTTTGGGAGGCCAAGGTGGGTGGATCGCTTGAGGTCAGGAGTTCGAGACCAGTCTGGGCAACATGGCAAAACCCGGTCTCTCTGAAAATACAAAACTTAACTGGGTGTAGTGGCTCACGCCTGTAATCCCAGCTACTCAGAGGCTGAGGCAGGAGAATTACTTGAACCCAGGAGGTGGAGGTTGCAGTGAGCCTAAATTGCACCACTGCACTCCAGCCTGGGCAACAGAGCAGGACTCCATCTCAAAAACAAACAAACAAACAAACAAAACCCCCACTAAATTCAGTTATGCATCTTTGAGTGAAAAGGAATTGTGCTGTTTCTTTTTTGAGACAGAGTCTCACTCTGTCTCCCAGGCTGGAGTGCAGTAGTGTGATATTGCCTCACTGCAACCTCTGCCTCCTGGGTTCAAGGGATTCTCCTACCTCAGCCTCCCAAGTAGCTGGGATTATAGGCGTGCAGTACCATGCCTGGCTAATTTTTGTATTTTAGTAGAGACAGGGTTTCGCCATGTTGGCCAGGCTGGTCTCGAACTCCTGACCTCAGATGGTCTGCCCGCCTCGGCTTTCTAAAGTGCTGGGATTACAGGCATTAGCCACCGCACCTGGCCTGTGCATTTTGTTTATTTGTTTTCTTTTTGGGACAGATTCTCGCTCCATTGCTCAGGCTGGTGTGCAGTGCCATCACAGCTCGCTGCAGCCTCAACCTCCTGGGCTCAAGCAATTCTCCTGCCTCAGCCTCCCAAGTAGCTGGGACCACAGGCGTATACCACCACACCCAGCTAATTTAAAAATGTTTTTTGTAGAGATGGAATCTTGCTATGTTGCCCCGGCTGGAATTGTGCTTTTTAAAGTGAGTTGTAATTGTTATGTATGATAGCTCAAGTATTGCTTTATTATAATTAAAAATGTATGGAATTTCATTAACATGACATTTAGTAATTTGAAGTTAATGGCTTCAATTCCATTTGCCTTGTCTATTATGAAATGTGTGTGACCATTTTGAAAACATAGATTACTGTGTGTGACCATTTTGAAAACATAGCTTACATATAGAAACACTAGGAAATTGTGAATTAATACAGGACAGCCATGTAATATGGAAGACAAGCAGGGAAGAATTAATTTGCTGGGAAGGTGGAGGAAATTAACATACTCAATGTTGTTAATTCTATGTTTTGGTTTTCACAGCAAAAAGTGTCTACTGACTTTAAATTAAAATGGAAAAATATGAAAACCTGGGATTGGTTGGAGAAGGGAGTTATGGAATGGTGATGAAGTGTAGGAATAAAGATACTGGAAGAATTGTGGCCATAAAGAAGTTCTTAGAAAGTGACGATGACCAAATGGTTAAAAAGATTGCAATGCGAGAAATCAAGTTACTAAAGGTGAGTAAATGCATATATTGAATTGAAAAAATATGAGTATAAGTTCCTTTTTTGGCAATAAGAAGAAATACAATGATTAGATATGCAAATTCATTTATCTGGTGAATGTAAACCTGATTTTAAAAGTGCTTATTCCTTCTGTCTGTATCTTTCTGTGTATTTATCAATCATCTGTCTATGGTCTGTGTTAGCAGTCCCAAAGACCACCCCCAGATTTGATGACTTGTTAGTAGGAATATCATTAATTTTTGTTCTTTATTATTTCATTTCTTCTACTTATTTGTATGGGTTTATTTTGCAGCTCCTTTTCCTAATTTGTTGAGATAGATGCTTCTCTAATTTCCAGCCTTTTTTCCCCTCAAATATGCATTTAAGGATATACATTTTCCTGTAGGAACAGCTTGGTACGTATCCTGGAAATTTTGATTGTTAACAATAGTTTCTCATTTCCGTTATATTTTTCTTAATCCCTGAGTTATTTAAAAGTATATTTCTGAATTTCCAAACATGGACATTTTCTAGGTTATTTCCTGGTTATTTATTTGTGACACAACTGCCCTATGATCTGAGTATACACCATATAAGAATTTATTTCTTTGAAATTTCTTGATATTTGCTTTTTGGTTCAGAATATAGTCAACTAAAAAAACCTCTTGTTCTTGAAAAGTATTTCATATATGTTCATTAGTTCATTTTAAATTGTGTTGTTCAAATCTTCCGAATTCTTATT
The DNA here is from genome assembly GCF_000951035.1 of Colobus angolensis palliatus. Lineage (NCBI taxonomy): Eukaryota > Metazoa > Chordata > Mammalia > Primates > Cercopithecidae > Colobus > Colobus angolensis. The sequence continues at coordinate 6,948,098 of NW_012120710.1, read as the reverse complement.
TATATGCTTGTTTTATTCAACACCAAGAATATGTTAAAATCTTCCTTTGTGATTATCGATTTTTCTACTTTTCATTGTAGTTCAGTTAATGTTTATTTTTATAAACAGAAACAGTATTATTAGTGTATTATATTTAGAATTATTTTATCTTGCTGTTGAGTTAAATCTTTTGTCATTATGCAATAACTCTTTTTATTATAGTAATATTTTGTTTCGATGTTTTTATTTTTTTTGAGACGGAGTCTCACTCTGTTACCAGGCTGGAGTGCAATGGCGCTATCTCAGTTCATTACAACCTCCGCCTCCCAGGTTCAAGTGATTCCCCTGCCTCAGCCTCCCGAGTAGCTGGGACTACAGGTGTGCATCACCATGCCTAGCTGCTGCTTCTTTTTTTTTTGTATTTTAGTAGAGACAGGGTTTCACCATGTTGACTGGGATGGTCTTGAACTCCTGACCTCATGATCCACCCGCCTCAGCCTCCCAAAGTACTGGGATTACAGGCATGAGCCACCATACCTGGCTGTTTCGTTTTGTTTTTTTGAGACAGGGTCTTACTCTGTCCTCCAGGCTGGAGTGCAGTAGCATCATCATGGCTCACTGTAGCCTTGAACTCCTGCGCTCAAGCAATCCTACACCTGTCTCCCAAGTAGCTGGGATTGCAGGTGTGTGCTGCTATGCCTGGCTAATTTTTTTATTTTTAGTAGAGATAAGGTCTCACTATGTTGCTCAGGCTGGTCTCAAACTCCTGAGCTAAAGTAATCCTCCTACCTCAGCCTTTCAATGTTGGGATTATAGGTATGAGCCACCACACCTGGCCAGTATTTTGTTTTAAGATCTAATTTATTTGAAATTAACGAGTACATACATTAGTTTAATTTTTGTTAGTGTTTCCATAGTAAATCTTTTCCATATTTTTACTTCTAATTTTTCTGAATGCTTTTTTTTGTTTGTTTCTTTTGAGATGGAGTTTCACACTTGTTGCCTAGGCTGGAGTGTAGTGGCGCGATCTTGGCTCACTGCAACCTCTGCCTCCTGGGTTCACGCGATTCTCCTGCCTCAACCTCCTAAGTAGCTGGTATTATAGGCACCCGCCACCATGCCTGGCTAATTTTTGTATTTTTAGTTGAGACAGGGTTTCACCATGTTGGCCAGGCTGGTCTCAAACTCCTGACCTCAGGTGATCCGCCTACCTCAGTCTTCCAAAGTGCTGAGATTACAGGTGTGAGTCACCATGCTTGGTCCCCTAATTTTTCTGACTTTTTGTTTAGATGTATCTCTTGTGAAAACTGTATAGTTATATTTCGCTTTTTTCCTGTTTGATAATATTTGCCTTTTAATTGGAGCATTTATTCCATTTACTTGTAATATAATATCTGATGTATTTTGAATATATATATCTACCACCTTAATATGTGCTATTTGTATTACCAGTTCTCTATGTCTTTTTCTTTTGTTACTTTGGATTGATTATATTTATCATTCCTTTTTTTCTAATAACTCAGAAATTATACATTGTGTTTCTGTCTTTTAGTGGTTACAGTAGGGATTTGTTAAAGTCTAATTATCTAATACTTGTTCTTGATCTTAATAATGGTGTTTGACACAGTCAAATCTTATGACTTTTCCCTTATGGCTATCCAGTTGTCCCAGAAACATTTATTGAAAATACCATCTTTTTCTCCACTGTTCTGAATATTCCTTTTGCCACATGTTCTCCTACATAGGTAAGATTTTATTCTGTCCCATTGGTCTATTTGTTTAAGCTTGCACCAGTAGCCCACAATCATGTTTATTCTAGTTAGTAGGTTTTTTTTTTTTTTTTTGAGACAGGGTCTTGCTCTATCACCCAGGCTGCAGTGCAGTGGCATGATCTTGACTCACTGCTATCTCTGCCTCACAGGCTCAAGTGATTCTCCCACTTCAGCCTTCTGAGTAACTGGGCCTACAGGCATGTGCCACCATGGTTGGCTAATTTTTGTATTTTTTGGGGGTAAAGATAGGGTTTTGCTATGTTGCCCAGGCTAGTCTTGAGCTGCTTGGCTCAAGCAATCCACCCTTCTTAGCCTTCCAAAGTGCTGGGATTACAGGTGTGAGCCACTGCACCTGGCCTAGTTTGTAAGTTTTTATATCTAGTAGAATAAATCCCTTCTGTTTTGTCCTTCTTCTATAAGACTATCTTCCCTATTTTTGTCTGTTTGCATTTCCATATAAATTTTAGAATCAATTTACCAATGTTCATAAAAACTCTAGGAGTTTAATTGAATTTATGTAGATCAATTTGTGGAGAATTGATGTGTTTACAATATTGCATCCAGTTCATGAACATTGTATAACCCTTTTGTTTCTTGGTCTTCTTGTCTTTTTTTTTTTTGAGATGGAGTCTTGCTCTGTCACCCAGGCTCAAGTGTAGTAGTATGATCTCATCTCACTGCAACCTTTACCCCCTGGGTTCAAGCAATTCTCCTGCCTCAGCCTCCCGAGTAGCTGGGATTACAGGTGCCCACTGCCACACCTGGCTAATTTTTGTATTTTAGTAGAGGCAGGGTTTCACCATGTTGGCCAGGCTGGTCTCAAACTCCTGACCTTGTGATCCACCCACTTCGGCCTCCCAAAGTGTTGTGATTACAGGCGTGAGCCACCAGGCCTGGCCAGTCTTCTTGTCTTAACATATACTTTGTCATTAGTATGTTTGCACTTTTGATCATTATTTATATGATATATACTTTTTAGTCCTTTCTCCTGTTAACCTTCTGTGTCTTTAGATGTAAAGTATATCTCTTATAAGCAGATACAGTTGTTTCTTTTGTTTTATTCAGTTTGATAGTCTTTGTAATTTACTTGGAGTGTTTAGTCTATTTGTATTTAATATAAAACTTACATATTTGGATTTATACTTATCTTCCTAGTTGCCTTCCATATTTCTAGGTTTTTTCTTTTTAAACATTATTTTATTAAACATTATTTTGCTAGTATTTTAGAAATTATTCTAGATATTGTAATATATGAACCTGACTTATTGATACTCAAACAGGTACTTTTACAGTGCAAAAATCTTAGCAATTTTAACTTCAGTTACCCCCTCCTTTCTTCCCTCCACCCATCAGATATATGTGTTATTGCTGCTATGTAATATTGTTAAATTCTATATATAGTTAAATCCCTTTTAAAATTGTTCACAGTCAGCAGTTATTAGGCTATACCTAATATTACCCTTTCTATTACTCTTTAATCTTTCCTGCATTTCTGAGTTTCCATCTGGGTTCATTTTCCTTATGCTTAAAGCACTTCCTTTATTTTCTTTAAAGCAAATCTGATGATAAGAAGTTCATTTCATTTTTGTTAGTATATATTCTACTTTGTGTTTAAAAAACTGTTTCAAGCTAGGTGTGGTAGCATGGACCTATAGTCTTTGCTATTCAGAAGACTGAGGTGGAAGGATCACTGGAGCCCAGGAGTTTGAGACTGTGGTGTGCCATGATCATGTCTGTGAATAGCCATTGCACTCCAGCCTGGGCACTGTAGTGAGATCTCATCGCTTAAAAAAAAAAAGAAAAAGAGGCTATTTTCTCAGGATATAGCATTCAGGGTTCTCAGTTAATTACATTCAGTATGTTCAAGATAGAATTCTACTGTTCTGCTGGCTCCCATTGCTTGTATTGAAAAATCAGACATCAGTCTTACTGTGTTCCTTAATAACCATTTTCTTCTAGATACTTTTAAGGTTTTGTTTTTGTTTTTCAGGAGTTTACAATAATATGCCTAGGTGTGGGTTTTTTTTTTTTTTTGTCTGTTAATTTTATGGCTCTTGCTTCTATCAAGTAATGTGTTATTTTTAAAAATGCTCAGGCTGGGCATGGTGGCTCATGCCTGTAATCTCAGCACTTTGGGAGGTCAAGGTGGGCGGATCACTTGTCAGGAGTTTGAGACCAGCCTGGCCAATGTGGTGAAACCCTTTCCCTACTAAAAATACAAAAATTAGCTGGGCATGGTGGCATGCGCCTGTAGTCCCAGCTACTCAGGAGGCTGAGGCAGGAGAATCTCTTGAACCTGGGAGGCAGAGGTTGAAGTGAACCAAGATCGTGCCACTGTACTCTGCCTGGGCAACAGAGTAAGACTCCATCTCAAATAAATAAATATATAAATGTTCGGCTATAATTGTTGCTTCACATACTGCTACTGTCCCATTCTTTCTCTCTTCTCCATTTAAGAATTCAGCTTCATCTACTAAGCTTCATATCAGCTACTACTTATAGCTTGAGGAGTTTTAGGGCTAACCCAAATGAAAGGATTTCACCAGCACTGAACTCCTTCTTTTCACCTTCATGGGCCGTGAACATCAGTCACTGCTACCTTAGGCCTGCAACATGGTGAAAAGTGCTACTGGTCCTCTTAGTCTTCCCTCTAAAGTGGCATATGTTTCTTGGGTTAAAAAAATTTGGCCTTAATTGCCTGGCTAACCTTTCTGGGTTTCTGTCTTCCTAGCCCAGGTATTTTTTACTATATGATCTTTTTCATTCCTCCAAGTAGTTGTGTTATACATTTTGTCCAGCTTTTCTACTTGTATTCAGTTGGAGAATTGTTACAAATTACCTAGTCTACTGTTACTGTGAACAAAATAATTATACTTTTCCATCCTAGAATTTTTATTTGGGTCCACATCTGTTATGTTACTTTTTATGGTTTTAAGTTCCCTCCGTTTTTTGAGGTTGGCTTTCTTTTTTAAAGAGTCCATATCTGATAACTACAATATTTGAAGTCATTCTGTATCTGTTTCAATTGCTGATATTTTCTGGTATTTCTTACTTATGGTGTCTTATTTCATTGTATGCCTGCATATCTTCAATTTTGTGCTGAATCTTATCTTTGAAATACTATTATTATCTTTGTTATTACTTTTTAGATAGGATCTTGCTCTGTCACCCAGATTAGAGTGCAGTGGTGCAATTATGGCTCACTTCAGCCTCAATCTTCCAGACTCAAGCAGTCCTCCTGCCTCGGCCTCCCAAGTAGCTTTGGAGCTTGGACTACAGGCATGTGCCACCATGCCCAGCTAATTTTTTTTATTTTTTGTGGAGACAGGGTCTCAGTATGTTACCCAGACTAGTCTCAAACTACTGAGCTCAAGCAATTTTTCCACCTCAACCTCCCCAAATGCTAGAATCAAAGGTGGGAGCCACCTGTCCTGAAATATTTTTTAAAAATAATTTGAGGCTAAGGTAAAAATATTTTTCTCCAGAGACCATTTTTATTTCATTTTTCCATGTTTGTGAGCACTGTGCCAGTAAACAATTTATTGTCTCTCAACTCCAAATCACTCCTTTTTTTACCTGATTTGTGATATTAGAGCTGGACTCTGTAAGCATTTCTTTTTTTCTTGCCAGCTGATTTGATTTTAGATTTCGTCAACAGATAGAGGCTATGGAAAGACACTGTCGGTCCTTAGCAAGAGGAAGAGGCTTTTCTTCCAGCTTCTAGTGTGCCTTTTTTTTTTTTTTTTTTTTTAAATACAGCTGTGAGCGCATTACCATGTGGGAGGTCTGTTAGCTCACTTCAGCATCTTTCAAGGACCAGTTCTGGCCTACTTGGCACATTCTGGTGAGTTACTCTACCAACTGTTGGCCACTCTACAAACCATCTCTGGCCTGTGTGCTCTGGTGAATTTTTTCACAATTGGTAATCTTTACATTTTTGTGGCTGCTGGGCCATTTCCAGTGAGGACTAAACGTCTGGTGGTTATTGGGGGCTCTTCTAGATTTTTAGTTCTTTCTTGTGCACTATGCACTTTCCTTCAGCCCTAAAAATGGGGCTTCCTGTATTTGCTACTTCAAACATATCCCTTAGAGTCTTCTTTTACCCCCTGATAATAATGAATGAACAATTATTTACATTACAATTTTCCCAGTTCTGATTTCTGTCTGATACAAGCATACTGCCAGCCCAGGACCTCCTTAGTAAGTTCAAAGTTCTTGCTTACAATCTCTTTTTATCTTGTGTTTCTCATTATCCTTTAGAATTGAATATTGTTTTTGAAATTTTATTTGTAGAAATATTTTGAGGCTAAGGTAAGGTTTTCTTTGTCCAGAGGCAATATTTATTTGCTTCTGACAGGTACATGGAGATGCTCCCAGTCCAGTATGTGAATCCAAATTCAAGGCTTTTAGTTCCTTGAATGTGATGTTAAGTCTAGTGATGCCTCGTTTATTTCTGCTCATTTTCACTCTGGAGGATGTAGTTTTTTGGGTCCTAGCTTTAATTGGAGGCGGTTTCTCAGCTATCCCACCTTTAGAAGGCTTTTGGACTTTGACTTTTCCCTTTTAGCCCTGTGGAGCCACAAAAATCAAAGCTCATTTCTACATTTGTTACTTCATGTCAAAATTAGCTTTGAGTCCTGAGGTTAACTCTCTGGATTCTCCCGTTCTCAATTTTAGCCCAGTAATCCTCACTGTCGTTTTAGCCTTTTATATGTTGAAGAAGATTTTTTGAAAATCAATCCAACTTTTAAAGAATTTTCAATGGCTGGTCGCAGTGGCTCACATCTGTAATCCCAGCACTTTGGGAAGCCAAGGCAGGCGGATCACCTAAGGTTGAAAGTTCGAGACCAGCCTGACCAACATGGAGAAACCCTGTCTCTACTGAAAATACAAAATTAGCCGGCATGGTGGCGCATGTCTGTAATCCCAGCTATTCGGGAGGCTGAGGCGGGGGAATCACTTGAACCTGGCAGGCAGAGGAGGTTGTGGTGAGCCGAGATGGCACCATTGCACTCCAGCCTGGGCAATAAGAGCAAAACTCTGTCTCAAAAAAAAAAAAAAAAATAGAATTTTCAACTGGAGGGCTGGTCTGAGTTATTCAGTCTGCCATTACGAAAGAAGGTAACCATCTGCCGTCAAAAAGATAAGCACAAAGACAGAGAACCTGTGGAGCTGATAGTCTGTGCTTTTTTTTTTTTTTTTTTTTGAGCTGTAGTTTATTTGGAGGGGGAACAAGTCTTTTATTATCCTTTAATATTACATGAAAATCTTATTCAAGACAATTACAAATTGTTTTATGTTTTTCTTTTTTTTCTGATTTGCTAATGAAATGTGTCTCTTCTTGGTGTTTTTTTTTTTTTTTTTTAAATGAGT
>NW_012120710.1:6935197-6940924 GCF_000951035.1 Colobus angolensis palliatus | reverse complement strand
AGACAGAGTCTCGCTCTGTTGCCCAGGCTGGAGTGCAGTGGCACAATCTTGGCTCACGGCTACCTCCACCTCCCGGGTTCAAGCGATTCTCATGCCTCAGCCTCCTGAGTAGCTGGGACTATAGGCACCTGCCACCATGCCTGGGTAATTTTTGTATTTTTAGTAGAGACAGGGATTCACCATTTTGGCCAGGCTGATCTCGAACTCCTGATCTCGTGATCTGTCCGCCTTGGCATCCCAAAGTGCTGGGGTTACAGGCATGAGCCACCACGCCCGGCGGATAGTCTGTGCTTTAATTATGATTGCAGGGTTGTAAATAGTGTGGAAATCTTTGCAAGAAGGACTTGACATAGAGTAGAGAAAGAGAAATTATCTGGTGCTATAGTGTGAATTTTTTATAGAGTAAAAAGTTTTAGTGTAATGTTTTCTTCTATTAGAAATGTGCCAAAACAGCCCAATGGAACAACTGACATTCTAGTATCATTTAGATGTCTTAATTTGATAAAATAGAATTTGCCAGAATTTATAGTTCCATTAGGATATGAAATTTGTGGGTTTGGGGCATTTTTTGTCAGTTTCTTTGTTTAGTTTTTTGGTTTTTTTGAGGTGTTTTAATTATGCCTCATAAGTTATTACTGTGTGACCTTGGACAAGTTCCTTAACCTCTGTGTGAGTTAGTTGCTTCAGCTATAAAGCAGGATAATAATTGTACCTATTTTATAAGGCTTTTGTGCTTAGAATAGTACCTGTAACATAGTAAGCATTGTGCATTAGTTATTATTATGTATAATATCGTATTCTTTTATAACTTCTGTTTTTTTCTTAGCAACACTTCTTTTACATTGTAAAATGTCTGTTTTGAGGGAATGCAGGGTAGAAGTTTTTTTTTTAACTTTTAAGTTCAGGGGTACATGTGCAGGATGTATGGATTTGTTACATAGGTAAATGTGTCATGGGAGTTTGTTGTACAGATTATTTTATCACCTAGATATTCAGCCTGGTATCCATTAGGCTAATGATTAGGTGATGATGGTACCTAGTTTTTTAATTTGTTGAACACACAATTCTTGATGACTTGGAGCTCTTTCCAAATGGACTAGGCTACCAAGTAGTTCAAAAGTATTTGTTTCAGATTATTAATAATGGAATTGGATTTGTCACAGTCACAATGTAAGTCTTGGGTTTAAAGAATTATTTGTCAGTCATTGACTATCCAGATTTTTCCTGGTCCTTTCCCTTCTCCCACCCTTTGCCCTCCGGTAGGCCCCAGTGTGTGTTGTTCCCCTCTATGTGCCCTCATCATTTGGCTCCCACTTATAAGTGACAACATGTGGTATTTGGTTTTCTGTTCCTGTGAGTTTGCTGAGGATAATGGCTTCCAACTCCATCCATGTCCCTGCAAAGGACATGATCTCATTCTTTTTTATGGCTGCATAATATTCCATGATGTATATGTATAACTCTTTTAAAAATATTTTTCTATATGATCTCTGAATTCCTTTTTTTTTTTTTTTTTTGAGATGGAGTCTTGCTCTGTCAGCCAGGCTGGAGTGCAGTGGTGCGATCTCGGCTCACTATAACCTCCGCCTCCTGGGTTCAAGTGATTCAACTGCCTCAACCTCCTTAAAAGCTGTGATTACTTCATTGATATTACTTCATTACTTCATGGTGGTAGCCAGGCATGCCACCACACCTGGCTAATTTTTTTGTATTTTTGGTAGATATGGGGTTTTGCCATGTTGGCCAGGCTGGTCTTGAACTCCTGACCTCAGGTGATCCACCTGCCTCAGCCTCCCAAAGTGCTGGGATTACAGCTATGAGCCACTGTGCCCAGCCCCTGAATTCCTTATATTATGTTTATATTTATATTGGATGTATTTCCTTGGTAACCTTTTTTTATTTTTTAATTTTTTAAGAGACAGAGTCTCACTCTGTCACCCAGGCTGGAATGCAGTGGCATGATCATAGTTTATTGCAGCCTCCAATTCCTGGCCTCAAGCTATTGATTACAGGCATGAGCTACCATGCCTAGCCATATTGCTTACCTTAATAACTATAGTGTTAAATAACATAGTTACTTCTTTGTAAAGTAATTATTATATTTCTAGTTCCTTTTCTCTCCCACTCGCCTACCATCTGATTTCAGAAAATATCCTATTTATTTTAGTGTTTTGTTTTTTCATTTTCTTTCAAGATAAGGTCTTGCTGTGTTGCTTAGGCTGAAGTGCAGTGGCATGATCATAGCTCACCACACTCATTGCAGCCTCCAACTCCTGGGCTCAAGTGATTCTCCCACATTAGCCTCCCGAGTAGCTAGGACTAGAGGTGTGCCCAACCACACCAGCCTAAGTTTTAAATTTTTTTGTAGAGATGGGGTCTCGCTATGCACAGGCTGGTCTCAAATTCCTGGCCTCAAGCGATTCTGTTGCTTTGTCCTCCCAAGTCACTGGGATTACAGGTGCGAGCCACTGCACCTGGTGTATATATACACTTTTATCTTGTTTACATCTTCTACATCATTTGTGCATTGTTGCATTTAAAATGTTCACTTTCTATTTTGTAACCATGACGCCCACATTTGTATAAGATTTAGTCCTGACTTAAATAGATTCAATGCTCATGTTGTCTTTTACTTGAATGACAATTTGGTTGAGTATAACGTTCCTGGATCATACTTGGATTTTCTTGAGGATTTTGAGAGCTGTATTCTGTATTCCGTTGATTTCTTTCCCTTTAAAGGTGGCAATATTTTTTTCTGGTGAGTGTTAATCTACCATTTGTGTTTCTTTCTCCCTTCTTCCTCATTTCTTACATCTTTGAATAGATCCTTGATTGGTTCCTTTTTGATTGTTTCTTATAATAAAGTCTGAGTCTTTGGAGGACTATTTGTAGGAGGTTCTGGGGAGAGGCCATGACTTTGTTCCAGGCTAGCAGGAATTTACCATAATTCACAATGGTGTTCCTTATCACATATGCCTGAGTGTGGGATTTAATTACATTAGGTTTAATTTCTCTAAAACTTGCAGTTGCAGGTTTATTCATAACGAATTGTTTTGCCTTCTACTCTGCCTCACTGAAAGATTGTTTCCAGCAAATGTGTTTCTGTGTGGTTCCTTATCCAGCCCTTCCCCACTGCTGTTTCTTGGTGCCATTCAGTTCTAGGGATGTTTTCACTGCTGTCTATGAGCTTTATTTCCATTATACGTACATACATATATATATAGTTTTCCATTATATTAAAGGAGGACTTTTTTGTCTTTTCAGGGTACGTCACTGGCTTCAGAGAACTCTTACGCTGCCAGTTTTGTAGCCACAGATGATCTTTTGGTGTCTTCCTATACTTCTGTTTGACCTTTATTACATCTAATAGTCCCATCTCATTTGTTATGAGTAGGAGGTCATAGATTCCTCTTAGTTTAATCAAAGATGGAGTTACACTTCTTTTTCCTATTAGCTTGATTTTGTTCTCTGAGAGGAGAAAGGAACAATATAGTCTCTCAATTGTAGTTTAAAAACCAGAATATGCTTTTACAATTTATACTGTAAATGCATTTTATTTATGTTTTTATTATGCTGAGATCTATTTTAAATAATTAATTGCTAATAATTTGATCTTAGTTTATATAAACTATTTTGCATTTTAAAATAACAGCTATTTTGCATTTTTTAATAACAGCAACTGAGGCATGAAAACTTGGTGAATCTCTTGGAAGTGTGTAAGAAAAAAAAACGATGGTACCTAGTCTTTGAATTTGTTGACCACACAATTCTTGATGACTTGGAGCTCTTTCCAAATGGACTAGACTACCAAGTAGTTCAAAAGTATTTGTTTCAGATTATTAATGGAATTGGATTTTGTCACAGTCACAATGTAAGTATTGGGTTTAAATAATTTGCTTTATCACATATTTATTCATTAATCCTTTAATCTGTCTTATTGATTTACGCATTTGAAAATAAGTTTCAGAAAGTCAGTATACTTTAACACTAAATACTTCATCTGTGCATCTTATTAATTGGAGTTAAATATTTGTTTTCTGGATTTTTTTTTTGTTTGTTTTGTTTTTCTCTGAGATGGAGTCTTGCTCTTTTGCCCAGGCTGGAGTGCAGTGGCAAGATCTCAGCTCACTGCAACCTCTGCCCCCCAGGTTCAAGTGATTCTCCTGCCTCAGCCTCTCAAGTAGCTGGGATTACAGGCATGTACCACCACGCCCGGCTAATTTTTGTATTCTTAGTAGAGATGGGGTTTCACCATGTTGTCCATGCTGGTCTCAAAACTCCTAGCCTCAGGTGATCCACCTGCCTTGGCCTCCTAAAGTGCTGGGATTACAGGCGTGAGCCACTGTGCCTGGCCCTGTTTTCTGTTCTTTTTTAAGGTAATATTTACTAAGTGAAATGCACAAATTTTAAGTGATGAATTTTGAGAAATGTATAGACCCAAGGGTCTGTGTGTTTGTTAGTTTGTGTTCTCTTGCCTAATTACAAAGTGTGAATATATGAAAATTTCTATCCTTACCCTGTAGTCTATCACAATAATTTTATATACTTTGAGTATCATATAAAAGCACCTCCAAGAAGAATGACACCTATAAAGTAGAAATGAATAGCTCAACACATAGATTTTGCCAGTTTTATGAAATATTTTAAATGACATTTTTTGTGTGGTTATAAAAGTAATAAATATTAATGGTAGAAAAACTTAAAACTAAAGATAATTATAAAAGAAAGAAAAAATCATTTTACGTACCTGCCACCTAAATTGATATATTTCTTTTCGGTTATTAGTATTATTCACTGTCTTTAATTTTTTAACTGTCTTTTATTGTATAGTTTCGTTATGTTATTGAGTTATAGTGTGAAGTTTACATATATAAAAAAATTGCTTAGTAGAGGCAGATACCTAGTTTCCACTGGGAAACACACTGCCCTTTTTTAGGAGGCCTTCCATAGTGGCCTCCCGGCAACTTTGGAATGACACAGGCTCAGAAAATCTATTCTGAGAAACCTAATTTTGAGACTATCTGTCTCTTAGGGCAGACTCACATTGACCAAACTCAGGAGACTGAATGCCAGTTTAGTAAATTGCAAAGAGAGATAATTGTTAGAGGGGTGAAATATATAAAGTAGAATAACAATGTTGAATTTGCAAGAAATCAGATTAGCATGAGGTGTTAGTGAATTAAATACTTAATATATCAGTTTAAAAGATACTGATTCATCCTTCTTCATAAAAATGATGATATCTTCCCAATGGGCCTATAATATTTGGAGTTAGGTGGCTGAATGCCCTACATTCATCTCTATACTAAGGATAGGCTTGCCAGTGGAACCAGTAAGCAAAAAGAATCATTGTCTTTCTCACGTTAGAAGCGCATTTGAATGTGTCCTGCCTCCATTGCTTCTGTGTCCCTTTATTTTTATACTTTCATGATGAATCAACCCATGTTTAACATAACACATTCTACCTTTAGATGTACAGATACATCCAGGCAGTTTAGAGTCAAGTACTGCTGGCATGGGTGCCATTCTGTGTATAAGGAAAGAGATTTTAGGTCGGGCATGGTGGCTCACGCCTGTAATCCTAGCACTTTGTGGGGCCGAGGTGGTCTGATCACTTAAGGTCAGGAGTTCGAAACCAGCCTGATCAACTTGGTGAAACCCCATCTCTACTAAAAATACAAAAAAATTAGCTGGGCATGGTGGCAGGCACCTGTAATCCCAGCTACT
>NW_012120710.1:6930536-6932782 GCF_000951035.1 Colobus angolensis palliatus | reverse complement strand
GGTCTCCCAAAGTGCTGGGATTACAGGTGTGAGTCACCGTGCCTGGACCGTTTAGCTTTTTCTATCACAGCACAGGTGGTCTGAGACTGGACCTGTGTCCTCATCACTGATATCTAGGGTAATAAAAGTTGGTAGCCTGTACAACATGCTCAGCAATGGCAGATTGCCATTTAGAATGCTGGTCTTCTGAAAGAGTTTAAAACAAATCTATCTTTTGTAGTTTTCAAAATACAATTTGCTTATATTAGAGAATTAGGCCTAATAATGTCTTTTGCGTAGCTGTAGATTTTTAAATATATATATATTTTTTCAGATGGTGGCTCTGTCACCCAGGCTGAAGTGCAATGGCGCAATCTCGGCTTACTGCAACATTCTCCCTCCCAGGTTCAAGCGATTCTCCTGCCTGAGCCTCCAAAGTATCTGTTATTACAGGTGCCTGCCACCGCACCTGGCTAATTTTTGTATTTTGACTAGAGACGGAGTTTCACTATGTTGGCCAGGCTGGTCTCAAAGTCCTGACCTCAAGTGATCTGCCTGCCTTGGCCTCCCAAAGTGTTGGGATTACAGGCGTGAGCCACTGCGCCTGGCCTATTGATTTTTGATTTATTGTATTTCTAAGCTGCCTTTCCTCTTTCCCATTCCTCTGTGCACCAACCTAGTTTAGGCCTTTATCACCTCATACTGGTCCCACTGCTCTTCTTCCTGCCTCTCATCTTTCTCTCTGATTTAGCTCATTTATGGCCAACATCAATTTTAAATACCACATTGTCTATCACTTCCATGGGTTCCCAGGGTCTTGCCACACTTCCTAGTATGTCAGCTGAGATATTCCTCCTCCACTTCACACAACCTGTACTCTAGAAAAAAACGTTTTCTGGCCAGGCACAGTGGCTCACGCCTGTAATCTCAGCACTTTGGGAGGCCAAGGCAGGTGGATCACCTGAGGTCAGGAGTTTGAGACCAGCCTGGCCCAACATGATGAAACCCCATCTCTACTAAAAGTACAAAAATTAGCTGGGCATGGTGGCAGGAGCCTGTAATCCCAGCTACTCGAGAGGCTGAGACAGAAGAATCGCTTGAACCCAGGAGGCGGAGGTTGCAGTGAGCCGAAATCGCGCCATTGTACTCCAGCCCGGGCAACAAGAGCAAGACTCTGTCTTAAAAAAAAAAAGTTTTCCCACAATCTCTTATCATCCCCATTTACATTCTTGCTCTCTTTGTTACATTCACTTGGGTTGCCCTTCTTTTTCTTTGTTTATCTAGGTCATACTTAGTGTTAAAGGCCTATGTTAGAGCCCACCCCCTGCATAAAAATTATCCCTGACTGCCCCAGCTTCAATGATAGCTTTACTCTCTTAGTCTTGAGAGCAGTCATTAACTGAACAGTTAGTTGAATTAGGAATTTGAAAAAATATATTTTATCCAATATTTTTGATTGTTTAAATAAAATTTCAAGTATAAATGTTCTTTCTTGCCCAACTAGGTCCTAGGTTGTTTAGGGCTAGGAGCAACTTTCTATGCTTTTGTTTGTATTCTTTATAGGGACAAGATACAAGGCAGATGCCCCAAAATAATTAATTTTATTTAACATCTGTCACACTCTGCTTCTTGTCTAGATCATACACAGAGATATAAAGCCAGAGAATATATTAGTCTCCCAGTCTGGCGTTGTCAAGCTATGCGATTTTGGATTTGCGCGAACATTGGCAGCTCCTGGGGAGGTTTATACTGATTATGTGGCAACCCGATGGTACAGAGCTCCAGAACTATTGGTTGGTGACGTCAAGTATGGCAAGTAAGATAGCAGTAATGGGGAGGAGTAGATTTTTACTCTTGCTTCTTGCTACAGTGGAATATGTTTATGATATAATAAATGATCCCTCTAATACTGAAAGTAAGGCTTGAGTTTCAGGGGCTGTATAAAGTGATTTGTAATCATTTTTGGTGCTTCCCCTTTAAACATTCCTGTGAAACAAGTATACTTATTTTTAGAGATGGGGAAATTAAGTGGTCTATTTTATACAGTGGATTGGAAATAGATACATTTATCACTTGTAAATAGAGGTGAACATTGATTGGTTAAATGTGACATTGTTGGAATAGGGAAGATGGAGTAAGCAAGGGTGGAGGCAGAAATATAACTAAGTAAAATGTTTTTAAAACATAAATTGTCTTCACAAGGGAATTCTTCAAAGAAGAAAGGATTGTAGCTTTTACTGCTTTTGATTGAAATCTTTCTTTTTTTT
>NW_012120710.1:6927083-6929431 GCF_000951035.1 Colobus angolensis palliatus | reverse complement strand
AAAAAAAAAAAAAAAAAAAAAAAAAATTTATCCCTATCAGCCTTCAGTTCTCTTCATTGTTACTGTATTTATCCTTAGCAGCCACCTCCTCTTTCTGGTATGCTGTTTTCAGTGTACCATGGCATAGCATGGATTGGTCAAGCCTGCTAGAGTTATGCGTAAACAAAGAATGAATAGGCCCTAAATGGAGCCTGAGAGTCTTATTTCCAGAATAAAGTATACATAATAACTGTTTTGGCTTTTCAGAAGGCATTTCCTTTTTATATCACATGATTGAAGTTTCTGGAAAGCTCACTTATGCAAAATTGGGAGTTAGAACTTTAATAGGGAAATATCTTTTCATGGGTAATTTAAGACTTACTGTAGGTTGAGTATTCCTTATCCTAAATGCTTGGGACCAGAAGTGTTGCAGATTTCAGATTTTTTTATTTTTTTGGATATTGGGATATTTGCATTATACCATTGGAGCATGCCAAATCTGAGAATCTGAAATCTGAAATGCTCTCCTTGGCGTTTCCTTTGAGCATCCCCTCAGTGCTCAAAAAATTTTGGGTTTTGGAGCATATTAGGATGCTAGATTTTACACCACATTGCTTTTTTTTTCAGGGCTGTTGATGTGTGGGCCATTGGTTGTCTGGTAACTGAAATGTTCATGGGGGAACCCCTATTTCCTGGAGATTCTGATATTGATCAGCTATATCTTATTATGGTGTGTTTAGGTAAGGTTACACATCTGTGTTTTAAATTTTAGAGATTTTTCTGTATATTCGTTTGTGCATGTGTGTTTGTGATTTTTTAAGCTGTTGCATTAAAGATTATATATGTTTTAAGTGAAGGTAGGGAGCATATAGGAAAACTGTGTGTGTGTGTGTGTGTGTGTATGTGTGTGTGTGTGTGTGTTTTGAGATGGAGTTTCACTGTCCTTACCCAGGCTGGAGTGCAATGGTGCAACCTCCGCCTCCCGGGTTCAAGTGATTCTCCTGCCTCAGCCTCCCGAGTAGCTGGAATTACAGGCGTGCACCACCATGCCCGGCTAATTTTATATTTTTAGTAGAGATGGGGCTTCTCCGTGTTGGGCAGTCTGGACTCGGACTCCTGACATCAGGTGATCTGCCCACCTTGGCCTCCCAAAGTGCTGGGATTACAGGCATGAGCCACCGTGCCCGACCCTGATGCATATTCTTAATCACCCTACCTCCCCTTTCCCCTCAACAGAGAGGAAAAGAGCATAAGTTGTGCATTTCTCTGCACTTTTACATACAGTTAATTACATGTAGAGAGGACGCAATGATCATTTATTATTCTTGAGTCAGTAAGCATTTGGTGTAATATGACTACTGTCCTTACTTTCCATTCAAGAGGAGAGACACAAGATTTCAAGATTGGTTTAATCTTGCCACAGATTTGGACTTTTGCTGTTAGTGCTTTTGACAGAATTTCAAAGCTGGACTATCAAAATCTTACGCTTGTTGAAATACCAACTTCATGTTTGAAGATGGAGCTTAGAAATGGAAATAATGGGAAAATACTTGGGGGTAATTCAACTATTTGATTTGAAGTTTTCAGGTCAGAAATTAAATAAGTAGTACAATGGTTTCTTACAGTGGAATTTTCAGATATATTTTACATTGAACTAGATATTAAAGTTGAGAAAAAAGATAAAGTGCTCAAATCTGACTTTAAGATAAGCACAAAATCAGTTGACAAAATATTAAATTCTTAAAGGGGTAGAACTGATTTATCTAGATTAGATCCTGTCCACATGACTATTAATATTTTTATTGTTTTGTTCAGCACTTTATGCTTTGTAGTTAGAAACGAAGTGCTGGTACTTATATCTGGAAAGTTATAAAATATTTTTTACCTGTCCTTTTCCTATGCTCCTTAAGACTTCCATGTACTACCACAGTAACAGCGTTGTCCTTGGTCAATTTTGCATGTTGACAGAGCCCCAAACTCCATAAGCTGTGTTCCACTATTTCCTCTACTTCTCACCACCTGTCTCTTCACCACTTCTGTCATGTTGTATAATAACAGAGATATGTGCTGTTTTCACTTCCAGGTAATCTAATTCCAAGACATCAGGAACTTTTTTATAAAAATCCCGTGTTTGCTGGAGTAAGGTTACCTGAAATCAAGGAAAGAGAACCTCTTGAAAGACGCTATCCTAAGCTCTCTGAAGTGGTGATAGATTTAGCAAAGGTAATCATACTTATTGTTTATACTTTATGACAGGGAATTTATGCACTATCAAGACTTATTTTTTCTTTTTCTCCTTGTCTAGTTGATCTTTTTATTTTTTTTTTTTGAGGCGGAGTCTCGCCGGTCTCCCAGGCTGGAGTGCAGTG
>NW_012120710.1:6926282-6926633 GCF_000951035.1 Colobus angolensis palliatus | reverse complement strand
CCACCATGCCTAGCCTCTAGTTGATCTTTTAGGTCAATAATTTCCTCTAATGATTTTAATTTTTGTACATTTAGAAAAAATTTAAATAATTTGATGGGGGTAACTTCAGAGAAAAAGGACTGAAAATTTTACCTGTTTTAAAACTCATTAAGAAACTATTTATTGTTATCTAGCATTTTGTAAATGTGAAAACATCCTCATTGAAAAACATACTAAAAACATAAAAACACTGTATGATTTTAACGTTTAACATTTAAAATACAAGCCTTGTGTCAATGGAAAAGAAAATAAAAGTAGGATAAGAAAATAAAAAGGGGTTGGGCACGGTAGCTCAACCCTGTAATCCCAGCA
>NW_012120710.1:6919320-6925985 GCF_000951035.1 Colobus angolensis palliatus | reverse complement strand
GCCTGTAATCCCAGCACTTTGGGAGGCCGAGGCATGTGGATCACAAGGTCAGGAGTTCAAGACCAGCCTGGCCCAGATGGTGAAACCCCCGTCTCTACTAAAAATACAAAAATTAGCTAGGCGTGGTGGCATGCGCCTGTAACTCCAGCTACTTGGGAGGCTGAGGCAGACAATTGCTTGAACCTGGGATGTGGAGGTTTCAGTGAGCTGAGATTACACTACTGCACTCCAGCCTGGGCAACAGAGCGAGACTCCATCTCAAAATAAATAAATAAATAAATAAAATGTAGGGCATAGGATCATGATCTGTATGGTATTGTCAAAGGGGTTTTTGCTTAGCCACTGGATTGGCTGCAGCCAGTTTACAAATGGCCAATACTTTTTTGTTGTATTTGATTAAGGAAGATGTTAGAGAGGTTTTCTTTCTATCAAGTGAGAATCTACTCTAAAAGTTGACCTTTTTGGGGAATTATTAGCTCAAAAAGTTCTCATTAGTTAAGATTGTTTAAAGTATTGATAAAATACGTACCTCTAAAACACTAGGCTGTAACATTTACCCATTTTTTTTTGTTTTTAAATTCTTTAACTCATGAAGTTTAATAAGCTTATAACTAATTATAACAAGTTCTTAGAATAATACATTTCCAGTTTGTTACATAATCTTTTAACAGATGCAAATATTTTTAATTGGTACAAGCTTTATGATCTATCTGTAAGGAGATATAAGGGAATAAAGGTAAAACTATTGTCCAACTTGTGTACCTTGATCATACCTTAAAGAATCATATAAAACTTTGAAAACATTTTATTATGGAAAATTTCAAACAGAAAAGAAAATAGAAAGAATAGTTGTATAACAAACCTTCATGTACTTGTCATCTAGTTTCCACAATTATCAACCTTTTGATAATCTTGTTTAATTTATCTACACTTTTCAGCTTTTTTTGGAGTATTTTGAAGCAAATCGCAGACATGTTATTTTACTTATAAAAGAAGCACAGTTATGCAGAGAACTTTTCTTGTTCATTTAAAGCTACTTATTGAGTCCCTTCTATTTTTACTGGCATTTTAGGGGCTTTAATGAATCAGAACAAGACTTTGCAATAAAATAAAATAAAATAATCTTTGTAAAGCATCTAGCATAGTGATAAGTACAGGGTAAATCCTTTCCATTCTGTAATAGCCTTAAGTTTGAAAAATTCCAATTAATTTCTTACCATCATAAAATATCTAATTGGTGTTTAAAGTTTCATTAATTTTCACAAAATTTCATTTCATAGTTTGAATTAGGATCTAAATGAAGACTATAGATTGCAATTGGTCGGTATGTTTTTAAAACTTTATTTATAAGCTTCTCTTCATCTCTTTATTTTTTGTTTAAACCTTGCAATTTATTTGTTGAAGAAACTAAGTCATTTGTCCTTAGAATTTTCTACATAACATGGTATACATGTTCCTCTGTGTCCTGTATTTCTTATAAGCTCACAGTAGAGCTAGAACTTGATCAGAATCAGGTTGATTTTTTGGCAGCACTACTTCATAAGAGGTTTGCGTATTTCCATATAGAGACACTGAATGTTTGGTGGTCTTTTTGTGATACTAGCAACCATTGATGGTCATTGTCTAGATTTGTGCTTTGTTCTTTATCCTTGATTATAGATGTGTAAAGTAGATTGGTATGCAAGTGTGGTGGATTGCACTGGTAATCCCAGCATTTGGGGAAGCTGAGGAGGGTGGATAGCTTGAGCCCAGGAGTTTGAGACCAGCTTGGGCAACATGGCAAAACCCTGTCTCTACAAAAAATACAAAAATTAGCTGGGTGTGGTGGTGCATACCTGTGGTTCCAGCTACTCAGGAGACTGAGGTGGAAGGATCATCTGAGCCTAGAGAGGTCATGGCTGCGGTTGAGTAGCGATCACACCAGCCTGGGCGACAGAGTGAGACCCTGTCTTAAAAAAAAAAAAAAATCATTGACTATAAAGAGGAGTTTTTTTCATATTTGTAAATTTAAATGTAGGTAGTTTTTCTTTGACATGAACTCTAGGTGTTCTTAATTTTTCAGAAATGCTTACATATTGACCCTGACAAAAGACCCTTCTGTTCTGAGCTCCTACACCATGATTTCTTTCAAATGGATGGATTTGCTGAGAGGTATAGTACTTACCTGTGTTTTTCAGGCCATACCAACCTAGGGTTAAAGTAAGTCTTCCACAATAGTCACAAACAGCACTTCTCTTATTTCTGTTCCCACCTACTTTGCAGGATCTCAGATATCTACCACCCTACCCCCATATTCCCTTAGCAATAATGCAGTTCCTAGGGGTGGTCTCCTACATTCACTAAATTAGTGCTCTTGGTTTTCATGAAGCAGTCACTTTA
Organism: Colobus angolensis palliatus; assembly: GCF_000951035.1. NCBI lineage: Eukaryota > Metazoa > Chordata > Mammalia > Primates > Cercopithecidae > Colobus > Colobus angolensis. The sequence continues at coordinate 6,923,606 of NW_012120710.1, read as the reverse complement.
TGCTCTTCTTTCTGTCTCCCTGTGGTGACATCTACCAGTTAGGTCATTGATTTCTATGTTGCTACCAACTGTGTGATGCCATCACCTTAGATGCTGATGTAGTTACAAAAGTGCCATCTTCTGTTGCTGCCAAACTCATATCACACCAAGTCCTTTGATACTGCTGACACTGCTGATGTGTTGGAGACACAGTGCAGCTGACAAAACACAGAATAGTGAGATGAGTGGCAGTAACGTGTAGCTTAATAAAAGATAGCTAGGTCTTCCTATTTGCTTCTGTACTCAATTAGTTGTGATATGTTGTTTTTGTGGAAGTATATGAAGAAACTCTGGACTCACGTAAGTAGATAATGGTGGGTATTCTTTGATTCTATACCAAAACTCTGATACCATAGCAAAACTTGACAGTGGTAGTTCCTTTTTCTTTTTTTTTTTTTTTTTTTTTTTTTCTTTTTTTCAGACGGAGTCTCGCTCTGTCACCCAGGCTGGAGTGCAGTGGCCGGATCTCAGCTCACTGCAAGCTCCGCCTCCCGGGTTTAAGCCATTCTCCTGCCTCAGCTTCCCAAGTAGCTGGGACTACAGGCGCCCGCCACCTCGCCCGGCTAGCTTTTTGTATTTTTTAGTAGAGACGGGGTTTCACCGGGTTAGCCAGGATGGTCTCCATCTCCTGACCTCGTGATCCGCCCGTCTCGGCCTCCCAAAGTGCTGGGATTACAGGCTTGAGCCACCGCGCCCGGCCTTTTTTTTTTTTTTTGAGATGGAGTTTCGCTTTTGTTGCCCAGGCTAGAGTGCACTGGTGCGATCTTGGCTCACTGCAACCTCTACCTCCTGGGTTCAAGCGATTCTCTTGCCTCAGTCTCCCAAGTAGCTGGGATTCTGGTATGTGCCACCACAGCCGGCTAATTTTGTATTTTTAGTAGAGATGGGGTTTCTCCATGTTGGTCAGGCTGGTCTCAAAACTCCTGACCTCAGGTGATCCGCCCGCCTGGGCCTCCCAAAGTGCTGGGATTACAGGTGTGAGCCACTGTGTCCGGCCCAGTGGTAGTTTCTTAAAGGCTGGTTGCATTGCGGAATCTGAAACCATATCATTGAGTTTTTCTTCCTTTGTTAAATTAAAATCCATTTGTCTGTCTTTCCTTTTTAATGAATCTTTTACCCATGCATGCTTTTGTAATATCATGCTTTAGTGATTTGGAAAATATTAGTTTGCTGAGTTATGCAGATCTTAAAAATATTGACATATTTCTTGTACAGCATCAAAAATTACATTCTATCTCATAAAAGTTTGTGAGTTTTGGGAAGCTGCTAAGCTCACAGTAGTGGATACAAGTTTAACAGAATTGTAATTTTTGCATACAATTTTGAATTTTATCATTGACACAGTAAGTTCAGTTTTCCTTGAAGTGACAAGATCACTTTATTTGTTAAAAGAATGTTTCCCATAGAACCAAAGTCTTAATAATCATAGTTTTTCTGTCAGTGTTTCTTTCAAGTAAAAATATCTAGTTTAGTTTATATCACAAATAATTGCACAAGCATTTTTCTTAAGACAACCATAGTATTTTGGTTTGTAGCAGAGGTGCTTTATGTAGGTTCTCATTTTGTCACACAGACGATAAAAGAAGGATGCGTTTAAGAGTTTGGCTTTAACTAAGTTAATACCTTTTTACTGCTTCATCAGAGACATTCTTGAGCAAGACTGCCTTAAAAAAAAAAAAAGGCAACTGAGATTGTGTGGCTATCAGGAAAGTAATGACTGCTAGTACATTTTGGTTTTGCTGCTTTGATTCTTGGTAAGGTGTCAGCAGTTTTATCCACCACTGCTTTCGTGTTAACGTAGTAAGAAAGACAAACATCTTTATGTTAAAATAATTAGCGTTGACCTTGTGAACCTTGTGAAGGTTCTTAGGGATCCCCAAAGATCTACACACCATCCTTTCCAAACTGCTGCTCTAGGCCCGGATTTTTCTCATTTTTAATAACATAGACTAGTTTAACATTCGGTTTTAAAAAAATAAACATCTTGAAAGTCAATTTTTTTGTAGGTTTATCCATGTCTTACAATTTTATTATATTTTTATGTAGGTTTTCCCAAGAACTACAGTTAAAAGTACAGAAAGATGCCAGAAATATTTCTTTATCTAAAAAATCCCAAAACAGAAAGAAGGAAAAAGAAAAAGATGATTCCTCAGGTGAAGAAAGAAAAACACATGTGGTACAGGTAAATGTTCATGTTTCACATTTTTAATTTAATATACTTATTTTTTTAATTTGTTGAGAAAAATGATGATTTTGAAAAAAGTTTTCTGAGCAGTGAGTATATTGTTAACTTTTAGTTTAGTTGTAAAAATATATCTTCTCAATAGATATTACCTGTTTAGAAAACTTAACATATCATGTTTTGAGTACCTGTTAGGTGCCAGACTGTGCATCAGTGCTTAAATCACATTCATCCAAGAACATCTAGACATGTGTTTTCATGCACACATACACACACAGACACATGGAACAAACAACCCTCACCCCATTTATCTTTCTTAAAGGCTATGAGTGAAAAATATTGTTTGTAGAAATTTATATAAAGTAAAGCATTTGAAAAGTGAGATTTGGATACTTAACTTAGGTTCGACTTTTCCTAGTAAATTACCCAGGATCTGTTCTTGATAAGGTAATTCAAATCTACCACCAATCCACTCATATCAAGTACACCAAAAGAAGAAAGAGTTATCAGTTTTGTGTTCCCTGACTCTGAATATGTAAGAACAAAAGTGGCATTCTTGATTCTTCTTCCATGAGATTTTGCACTGATGTGTGTGTATGTGTGTGTGTGTATTTCTGAGTGAGCTGTGTGAATTGCATTTCCATTCTTTTCATATTTCCCCAATAACTATCTGAATAAGAATCTGGCTTTAATTTTAATCCCTTAGGTAGAATGAAGAAAACAGGTTGAAAAAGGTGATACTTATGATGTTCTGCTCTAGTTGACAAGTACTTTATAAGAAGAAGTGAATTTTTGTTTTCTTCAGATCATTAACCTTATTAATATTTTTATTAATGATCAGGATACCAATGCTGATCCCAAAATTAAGGATTGTAAACTATTTAAAATAAAAGGCTCAAAAATTGATGGAGAAAAAGCTGAAAAAGGCAATAGAGCTTCAAATGCCAGCTGTCTCCATGACAGTAGGACAAGCCACATCAAAATAGTGCCTTCAACAAGCCTCAAAGACTGCAACAATGTCAGTGTGGACCACACAAGGAATCCAGGCATGGCAATTCCCCCGCTTACGCACAATCTTTCTGCAGTTGCTCCCGGTATTAATTCTGGAATGGGGACTGCGACTCTACCAATTCAGAGTTACAGGTATGAATTAGCAAAATAAGACCAAAAAATTGTTTAAGGATATATTTGCAAATTGCAAGGGTTTGTCAATTCATCCACATTGTTTTTATTCTCAGAATTCTGGATGCTATTCATTCTTGTCAGGTAGTTGTTTCAAAAGACTTTTTGGCTGTGTGATGAAAATTATTAGCATTCGATCAAAACAATTCACCTAAGTCCTGAGAAAGCAGGGTTTTATTCCTTAAGGTGAAGAGAATCTACAGCTATATACTCTAATAATGTGAAAGCAGGTTGTCATAGTAAAAGAGAATTTTGGGGTGGTTGCTGCTGCATGGTGTGACTGTGAGCCTATAGTAGTATAAGGAAGCTCTATTTGGGAATTTTGCTGAAAGGAGGGTAATGTATTTGGTAGGACTTGGGGGCTGGTGGGAGGCATGAGGGTGGTGTTAAAGAATAGAATGTTTCACCAGATTTATGCGCATTGTATATTTGAGAATAGACATTACATTCTGGTTAAACTGCTTGCTAGTTGGTGCTGTGTCATTTGGTTTTGTGCTTGAAAAAATAATTATTGCTGGTTCTAACCTAAAAACATTTTTTTTTTTTTGTTACAGAGTGGATGAGAAAACTAAGAAGTGTTCTATTCCGTTTGTTAAACCGAACAGACATTCCCCATCAGGCATTTATAACATTAATGTGACCACATTAGTAAGTAAGCAGTTCTCAGTAGTAGAAGAGCAAACACCAGTCAGCTCTAGACTTTTATTAAAATTAAGTATGATAGAGAAGAACTGAGAATTTCATTTGGATACACATAAAGTGAAATCTTAATTGTGCATATATTATCCCAACCCATCATAGCCATAAACGTGAAATTCTGAAAGTTTAAATAAGTTTTATAAGTCTGAAAACTCCTTCCTTCCTTCCTTCCCTCCCTCCCTCC
>NW_012120710.1:6898088-6917996 GCF_000951035.1 Colobus angolensis palliatus | reverse complement strand
TGGTCTCGATCTCCTGACCTTGTGATCCGCCCGTCTCGGCCTCCCAAAGTGCTGGGATTACAGGCTTGAGCCACCGCGCCCGGCCTTGGAATGTTTCTCTTTTAAAGTTAGGTGAAACCCTCATCATTCTTCTGCTCAACACACTCCATTAGCTTCTTATCTCTAAGGAAAGGCCAAAGTCCTTACAGGGTCTATAAGTGCCTGCATGATTGACTCCACCCAGCCCTCTATCCCATCCCCACCTACTCTTTCTCCATCAATCTGTTCTACCACGCTGATTTCCTTGTTATTCCTGGAACATGGTCAGACATACTCCCACCTTTGGGCTTTTGCACTTGCTATTTCTTTTGCTTTAGAACATACTTCCCCCAGATAATCCAATGGATTTACTTTTTCTCTTCCTTAGTTCACATGAAACCTTATTGTGAAGTCTTGTAACTCATTATGCCTCCCTTTATGTTCGATGCCTTCTCTTTGCTTATTTTTTTCCATTGCATTTACCTCACATCGTCTATGTACTCTTATTTATATATTGTCTGTCTCCCCCGACTAGAATGTAAGCTTCCAACATATATATATATGTATGTTTTTTCGAGACAATCTCACTGTGTTGCCCAGGCTGGAGTGCAGTGGCATGATCTCGGCTCACTGCAACCTCCGCCTCCCTGATTTGAGCGAGTCTCCTGCCTCAGCCTCCTGAGTAACTGAGATTACAGGCACCTGCCACCACACCCAGCTAATTTTTGTATTTTTAGTAGAGGCGAGGTTTCTCCATGTTGGCCAGGCTGGTCTCAAACTCCTGACCTCGGATGGTCTGCCCACCTTGGCCTCCCAAAGTACTGGGATTACAGATGTGAGCCACCATGCCTGGCCTGAAATTTAAAAATGAGTTCAAACTACCAGGTTAGCATATTCAAACACTGAAAATAAAACACATAATAAGTGTTCATAATAATATATTTATTCACATCTTAGAATGGGGGCATAAAACATGGGAGAGAGGTATTGACCTACAACCTACAAGTTGAAGAAAATCTAGGCTTTTCTCTGCTTGCATTAATTTTCATTAAGGAAAGACTCCACACTGAATGAATGAATGCTTTTCACAACAAAGGGAGGTATGGATGTATTCCCAAAGGAGTATTTGTGTGTGTGTGTGTGTGAGACAAATTTCCCTTCTCTACTTCTCTCACTATCTTCAGAGCTGAAAAATACAGCCTTTTCATCTCTCTCATGATTTGGACATTGTATTTGTTTTTCTTTTAATTATTCTTAGTTTATAATTTCTGTACTTATAATACTTTCTTTTTTGGTTTCTTTGTGGATATTTGTGTTTTAAAATCCTGATTTGCTTTGGAAGATTATTTTATTCAGGAAGGCTTTTCAAAACAGCTGGTTCAATACCATTTTGCCAGAACTGATATTAACCTGCTTTCAAGTATTGCATAATCAATGCTGGCTGATAATTTTAGGTCTGATTTATTCTTCTTTGGAAGAGGTGATTTATTCTTCTTTGGAAGAGGTAATTTATTCTTCTTTGGAAGAGGTAATCAAGAAAGGAGGTGAAGATTAGGAGGGTGAAGACCCAGTGGAGTCTTTCCTTAATGAAAATTAATGCAAGCAGAGCTAAGCCTAGGCTTTCTTCAACTTGTATGTTAAAGATCAGTACCTCTCTCCCATGTTTTATGCCCCCATTCTGATGTGTGAATAAATTATGTGTTTTATTTTCACTCTTTGAATGTGTTAATCTGGTAGTTTAAATTCATTTTTAAATTTTATTTTTTATACTTGCATATAGTTTTCTTGAACTATTTTATTTTAAAGCCAACTTGAACCAATAGCCTTAGTGCTTGTTCTATGAAAAGAGGACGCAGAAACATCCAAAAGAAAGAAACTCAAAAGCTCACTGCAGGACTCGTGAAGAATTTCTGGCAGCCAGAATGGCATAACTCACAGAATATTAAGTTTGAGGCATCAAGGAACCTCAATAACTTAATGTCATTATACATATGCTTGTGTGCATGTGGTTCATTATACATACATATGAATACAGGGTTTCTGTGATTCTCGAATGAAAAATATTGGAAAAGTGTCAAATTTATAAGGATGCAGAATTGAAGTGCTGCTGCTATTCCTCACTATTTTTTCTGACTTTATCAACTGTGAAATAATAGTACTAAGAAAGATTAGGAAAATAATTGAAGTTATAATTCTTTACTTAATAAATTGTATTCCTAGGAGGATAGTATTATATTCTAACTCTGAGGAGCAAGACAAGGACAAATATAGAAAAATGAATAACAAAATTATATTGGGAAAGTGAAAAATAAGCTAGGGGGAGATGTGATATACATGTGAAGATAAACTGTTCAAAATTTATGAAGACAACAGCAACTATTTGCTGAAAAGCCTAGGAAGTGTTGTGAGGCCCCACCTTGCTGGCCTGAAGAACCAGGGCATCAATGCCCATCTTTGAACCTTTTACTACTTGCTGGGACTTACACACTGATAATTGGCAAAGGGAGAAGGAGAAACTCATAGCAATCAAGTTATCTACTGAAGACATTTGAAATAATTGGATGAAATTTTTTTCTATTATTAATGTCCTTCAAATTTTTTGTTATAGACTTTCAATTTCACAAATTTTAGGATATGAACATAGGAGTTACAAAAGAACGAAAGCCTAGCTAACCTTGAAAATAATTCTTTTTTGTTGACTATGTTGATGATATTAGGTCTCTAGTGAAAAAAGCCTCTTTCGGACAAGTAAGAAAAGAAGGGAGTACTCCAGGACAGATGTCCATTTGCCTGAACTAAACTGTAATCATCTCCCTGAACTAAGAGCATTGGAAGGCACAGGTATGTTAATAGTGCCTTTACTTTGTATAGTCTGTTTAGATTATTTAAAATGTATGTTAAATAAACAGAATTTAAAAATAAAAATTCATAGTAACTTTACATATTTAAGTATGTAAATACCTATTATAATAAGTACATACTGAGTAACAAGTAGAGAATGTCAAAAGCTAAAAACTAACAAAATGTCTAATTATTTCACTGTGTTTATGGTCATTTTTATCTAGCTCGAAATTCCAGGCTAACAAAGAAAGAGAGCAAAATTCTTTCAAAATCTCGAATTCCTTCTCTGGCTGCTATTGACCTGCACACCCCCAGTATTACATTACATCAGGTACAGAAATACTCTTTATAGGATGGACAGAACTCGGGTCTCTCTCATACTTACTAGTAAAATATTTTAGGGAGAGTTTGCTCTTAAGAATTGTGCAGGTTTATTGGTGGGATCTATAACATTTCGCTTGCTAAAGTTTGTTTGATTCATCGCACTTAGTACCTTTATTACACATATATTTACATAAATGTTTCCTAACTTGCCATAATACTACTTTTTTTTTTTTAGAGACATAGTCGTGTTCTGGTGCCCAGGCTGGAGTGCAGTAATGTCATCCTAGCTCACTGCAGTCTCAAACTCTTGAGCTTAAGCAATCCAACTACCTCAGCCTCCCAAATAGCTGAGATTACAGGCATGCACCACCATATCCAACTAATTTTTAAATTTTTTTGTAGAGATGAGGCTTTGCTATGTTGCCTGGGCTGGTCTCAAAACTCCTGGCCTCAAGTGATCCTCCTGCTTTAGCCTCCCAAAGTGTTAGAATTACAGACATGAGCTATGGCTACTGGCCAGTAATCCATTTTTTATAGATTAAAAATGTGTGTGTCTGGGTATGCAGCCTAGCTACAGTTTTTGTTAACTACTGGGTTTATTTATTTATTTTATAGTTCATAGTATTTCACTACATTAACTCCAAAGTTATAAACAGCCTACCTTTCAAAGAGAGAAACTCTGGAATTGTTTTTATTCTTTCAAAATAGATGATCTGTTTGACATATTTTCCCCAACACAATCCATTTTATCCATGTTAAAGATTTGCTATTCCATATAGTCATTTTTTTCTATCATTGCTCTTAACTTTTCAGAATATATGTGTTTCTATTACTTTTATATCAACAGCCATATCAGTCATTTTTACACTGAAAAATTTGGCAAACTTAAATCTCCTGAGCGAACCATAACTAGCTACAAACTTTGGCTATGGACATTGTACTTTCCTTTTACTGCTTCAGACAGATTTTTCACCTTTGCTTGAAGCTAGACAACTTTTGTTTTAGAATTATTTCTCCATCCTCATTATTAACACATTTCCATTTCATAGAGAGTTCCTGTATGTTGTTCCTTATCCATGGTGATGCTTTTTCCACTGTTAACTCTTTCTTTTATTTTTATTTTTTGAGACAGAGTCTCACTTTTCACCCAGGATGGAGTGCAGTGGTGTAATCTCAGCTCACTGCAACCTTTGCCTCCCAGGTTCAAGTGATTCTTGTGCCTCAGCCTCCTGAGCAGCTGGGATTACAGGTGCGCACCACCACACCTGGCTAATTTTTGTATTTTTAGTAGAGGCAGGGTTTCACCATGTTGGCCAGGCTGGTCTTGAACTCCTGACCTCAAGTGATCCGCCTGCCTCAGCCTCCCAAAGTGCTGGGATTATAGGTGTGAGGCATTGCCCCCGGCCTCAGTGTTCACTCTTTAATAGTTCTGTAGAGCTCTACAAAGGAGTAGTGTCACTGAGGATAACAAATTGTCTAGAGATGCTGAGGAAAGGATTTATTGCCGTGATTGCTTTGCCTTATCTCTTGCCAACAATTTCTATAGCACCATTTAATTAAAACTGAACAAATTCCTGTCACATGAAGATTAATCACTGTCACAGATTCCACATTTAGGAACCATAGAGTAACAATACATTTCTTATATACTTCTTTACTTCTTCTTTTTTGACACAGAATTTTGCTGTGTCATCCAGGCTGGAGTGCAGTGGCACCATCATGGCTTACTGCAGCCTTAATCCCCTGAGTTTAAGTGATCTTCCCATCTCAGCTTCCTGAGTAGCTGGGACTACAGGCATGCACTAACACACCTGGCTATGAGCCACTGTACCTGGCCTCTTTTTTTTTTCTTTGGACACGTAGTCTTGCTATGTTGCCCAGGCTGTAGTGTAGTGGCATGTTCATAGCTCCCGGCAGCCTTGAACCCTTGGGCTTAAGCCATCTTTCCACCTCGGTCTCCCAAGGAGCTGGGACTACAGGTGCAGGCCACCACTCCCAGCTAATACAATTTTTTTTTAGAGGTGGAGTCTATTTATCTATTTATCCATTTTCCAGCTGAGGGACAGTTGAGTTGTTTGCAGTTTTTGACAATTAAATGTAAAGTGTTATAAACATTTGTAAATGTGTTTTTTGTGTGTGAATATATAGTTTCACATTTAGTTGGTAAATACCTGAAAATGGATTTGCTGGATCATTTGGTAAGTATATATTTAACTTTATAAGAAACTCAAATTTTTCCAAAATGACTACACCATTTTGTATTTCAACCAGCAATGCATAATAATTTCAGTTGTGCCTTATCCTCACTAATACTTGGTATTGTCAGTTTAATTTTAGCCATTCTAATAGGTGTGAAGTGGCATCTCATTGTGGTTTTAATCTGTATTTGACAAAGATGTTGAGAATCTTTTCATGTGCTTATTTGTACATGAAAGAACTGTATATCTTCTTTGATGAAATATCTGCTCAAATCTTTTGCCCATTTTTAATGGTTGGTTGTTTTCACATTGTTGAGTCATTATTTATTTTGATGTTCAAACTAGTCCAGTTTTTCTAGTGGGACCCCCTTCAAGGTAGCTTCTGTCTCCTTTTGATATGTCCTCATTATTCTTTGAGGAATTCCTTGCTATCTGGTGCAACAGATAATGCAGATTGATTTGTACCAACCAGGAATCAGCCATTTCTCTAAGGATCCCTAGTTTCCTTTAGTAGAAAATTATATTTAGAAATTAAGATCTGGGCTCTAGGTGTGTTCATTGATTTGGGGGGAGTCATTGTTCCAAGGCCCTCTTAGTGGACAGAGCTAGGTACATAGACATATGTACATACATACACATTTACTATGAGTTTATTTCTATTTCTACCTATGGTTACTGAAATCTACAAAGATACCCCTAATTGTAATCCAACACCTAGAGTTTGGTCTAGTTTACTATTCTCTTCTTTGACAGTGAGAAATTTAGCTGTATGTTATTCCATATATAATTTAATATATGTACTTATTTGATTAATTATTTTATATATATGTAACCTCCTATTACTGCTACTATGATTTCCCTTTGTTGGAAAAGGTATATTTGTCATGTTTTAACATTGAGGTTTTGTTAGCTGCATAAAACAAGTTGAGCAGTGTCTCTCTTTATTTCCTGAAAAGGTTTAATAAGTTGGTGTTATTTGTTCCTTAAATGATTAATAGAATTCTCTGGTGAAGCCATCTGTCCCAAAAGCTTTATTTTGGGGAAAGTTTTGGATAATTTTTTTTTTTTTGAGATGGAGTTTGGCTCTTGTTGCCTAGGCTGGAGTGCAATGGTGCAATCTTGGCTCATGGCAACCTCCGTCTCCTGGGTTCAAGCAATTCTCCTGCCTCAGCCTCCCGAGTAGCTGGGATTACAGGCAAGTGCCACCACGCCCGGCTTATTTTGTATTTTTAGTAGAGAAGGGGTTTCTCCATGTTGGTCAGGCTGGTCTCGAACTCCCGACCTCAGGGAATCTGCCCGCCTTGGCCTCCCAAGGTGCTGGGATTACAGATGTGAGCCACCGTGCCCAGCCTGATTTCAATTTCTTTAAAAGATACAGTGCTATTCAAATTTTCTGTTTCTTCTTGTGTCTCTTTTGGTAGGTTGTATTTTTTAATCCTTTTGTTCGTGTCATACAATTTTTAAAATTTGTTGGCATGACATTGTTCGTAGTATTCTCTTATTGTCCTTTTGTTTTGTTTTTGTTTTTGAGATGGAATCTTGCTGTGTCACCCAGGCTGGAGTACAGTGGCACAATCTCAAGTCACTGCAACCCCTGCCTCCTAGGATTAAGCGGTTCTCCTGCCTCAGCCTCCCGAGTTAACTGGGATCACAGGCATGAGCCACTACACTCAGCTCATTTTTGTATTTTTAGTAGAAACGGGGTTTCACCATGTTGGCCAGGCTGGTCTCAAACTTCTAACTTCCAGTGATACATCCACCTCAGCCTCCCAAAGTGCTGGGATTACAGGCGTGCGCAATTGCACCTAACCTCTTATTGTCCTTTTAATATCTGTAAGGACTGTGATGATTATTCCTTATTTATTTTTACTTTATTATGTTCACTTTCTTTTTCTTGATCAGTATAGTTAGGAGTTTGTCAATTTTGTTGTGTTTTTCAACAAAATCAAGCCTTTGGCATTGTTAATTTCCTCTGTTATCTGTCGGTTCCCTATTTTTATGGATGTCTCCTCTTAGTTTTTCCCTTTTACTTACTTTGGGTTTATTCTGCTCAATTTTTCTAGGTTCTTAAGGAAACCCATCACTTGGTCACTTAGATTTTTTTTTTTTTGGTAATGTAAGCATGTAAAGCTACACATTTTCCTCTAAGCACTGTTTTACCTTCAACCCACAGCTTTTGATACGTTGTATTTTCGTTTCTATGCTTATTGAAATCTACAAAGATTCCTTTAATTCGAATCCAACATCACAGAATTTGGTCTAGTTTACTGTCCTCTTCTTTGAGAGTGAGAAAATTAGCTGTATGTTATTCTATGTATAATTTAATATATTTACTTATTTGATTAATTATTTTGTATATATCTAACTTCCTATTACTGCTACTATAATTTCCTTTTTTTAAAAAAAGATATCTTTGTCATGTTTTAATATTAAGGTTAGTCCAGGCTGGGTGCAGTGGCTCATGCCTGTAATCCCAGCACTTTGGGAGACTGAGGCGAGCGAATCACGAGGTCAGGATATCAAGACCATCCTGGCTAACATGGTGAAACCCCCGTCTCTACTAAAAATACAAAAGAATTAGCCAGGCATGGTGGCGGGCGCCTGTAGTACTAGCTACTTGGGAGGCTGAGGCAGGAGAATGATGTGAACCTGGGAGGTGGAGCTTTCAGTGAGCCAAGATCGCCACTGCACTCCAGCCTGGGGGACAGAGCTAGACTCCGTCTCAAAACAAACAAACAAAAAAAAGTTAGTCCATACATTTTCTAATTTCCCTTGTAATTTCTTCTCTGACCTATGAGTTATTCAGAAATGTTGTTTAACAGCCAGGTATTTAAGGTTTCCCTAGATGTCTTCTTACTGATTAATTTGTAATTTAATTCCATTGTGGTCAGAGAATACACTCAGTGTGATTTTGATTTTTTTAGACTCAATGAGACATGTTTTATGGTCTACGGTCTATCTTGGTGATTGGCTTTGTTCCCTTGAAAAAACGTATATTCTTTGTTGTTGGATTAATTGTTCTATAAATGTGAAACTAGATCAAGGTGGTTAATAGTACAGTATTCTTTAGATCATCTATGCTCTTAATTTTTTTTTGTTTAGGTCTATCAGTTCTTGAAAGAGTGCTGTTAAAATCTTTTATTATGTTATAGAATTGCCTATTTATCTCTTGTGTCGTTTAATTTAATTTAATTTAATTTATTTATTTCAAGACAGAGTCTTGCTTTGTTGCTCAGGCTGGTCTTGACCTCCTGAACTCAAGTGATCCACCTGCCTCGGCCTCCCAGAGTGCTGGGATTACAGGCATGAGCCACCATACCTGGCCTATATCTATTTATTTTTGCTTCACGTATTTTGTTATTTTATTATTATTTTTTTAGAAATGATGTCTCGGCCGGGCGCGGTGGCTCAAGCCTGTAATCCCAGCACTTTGGGAGGCCGAGACGGTGGATCACTAGGTCAGGAGATCGAGACCATCCTGGCTAACATGGTGAAACCCCATCTCTACTAAAAAAATACAAAAAACTAGCCGGGCGTGGTGGCAGGCGCCTGTAGTCCCAGCTACTCGGGAGGCTGAGGCGAGAGAATGGCGTAAACCCGGGAGGCGGAGCTTGCAGTGAGCTGAGATCCGGCCACTGCACTCCAGCCTGGGTGACAGAGCGACACTCCGTCTCAAAAAAAAAAAAAAAGAAAAAAAAAAAAGAAATGATGTCTCACTCTGTTGCCCAGGCTGGAGTGCAGTGGTACGATCATAGCTCACTGCAACCTTGAATTCCTAGGCTCAAGTGATCTTCCCCCATCAACCTCCTGAGTAACTAAGACTATAGGCACAGCTCACCACACCCAGCTAATTTTTTTCTTTTTTGTTCTGAGAGATGGGGTCTTGCTCTGTTGTTTTGGCTGGCCTTGCTGTGTTGTTCAAACTCCTGACCTCCTCCTGAGCCTCCTGAGTAGCTGGGATTACAGGAGTGAGCCACCACGCCTGGCTGCTTTATGTATTTTAAATCTCTGTTATTAGGTATTTGCACATAATTGTTTTGTCTTTCTGATACATTGTCCCTTTTCTCATTATGAAATGCCTCTCTTTATCTCTGGTAGTGGCCTGTGCTTTGAAGTCTGTTTTATCTGATATTAAAATAGCCATTCCAAACTTCTTATACGTATGTTTGCATAGTAAATCTTGTTGATTTCATTTACTTTCACCCTATCTGGTTTTTATATTTATATTTAAAGTGTTTCTTTCACGGACAGCATATAAGTAGGATCTTTCCTTTGTATACATTGTGTCAGTCTTTGCCTTTTAATTGGAATGTGTATTCATTTATTATTTCTGCTACCTTAGAGATATGGTAGTCCCCCCTTATCTATAGTTTTGCTTTCTGCGTTTTCAGTTACCTATGGTCAACTGTGGTCTGAAAATGTTAGTGGAAAGTTCCAGAAATAAACTGCTCTTAAGTTTTAAATTGCACACCATTTTGAATAGCCTGATGAAATCTCGAGCTGTCCGGCTCTGTTCTGTTTGGGACATGAATCGTCCCGTTATCCCGTGTATCCATGCTGTATATATATGCTACCTACCCTTTTATTGCTTAGTAGCTGTCTAGGCTTTCAGATAAAAAAAATACAATACTATATATTTAGGGCTTGGTACTATCTGAGATTTCAGGCATCTGCTGGGGGCCTTGGAACATATCCCTCATGGATGGGGGGGACTACTTAACACACTAAATTAATATCCATTTATTATCTCAGTTTCTGAGTCAGAAGCTTGGGCACAGCTGCTTCTCTGCATGAGTCTCACAGGTGGAAATCAAGGTGTCTGCAGGGCTGCATTATTTTCTGGAGGCATGAGGGGAGAAACCATTTCCAGGCTCACTTAGGTTGTTGGGCTAATTTAGTTCCGTATGGTTGTAGGGCAGAAGTCCTTATTTCCTTGTTGGCTAACAGCTGGGGGTTGTTCTCAGCTTCTAGATGCCACCCGCATTCCTTGGCTCATGGCCCACTTCCTCTGCCTTCAAAACCAGCAACAGTGGTCAAATCTCTCTTACACTTGAATCTCTCTGACCACTCCTTCTGCCTCATCTCTGACTCACTCTGATGCTAAGAGCTCACATGATTACACTGGGCCCACGAAGATAATCTATCCTAATTAGTAACATTTAACAGCTAATTAGTAACAACAGCTAATTAGTAATATTTATTCCATGTACAAAGTCCCTTCATATCAGTACTGAAATTAGTTTGATTAACTAGCTAGGGATAGGAATCTTAAGGGCATAGCTTTACAATCCTGCTGACCACAGAATGTTTAGACCATTAACATTTAATGTGATAATTGATGTTTTTGGATTTAGTCCTATCTTTTTATTATTTGTTTTCTGTTTGCTCCTGTTTTTCCTTTCCAGTTTTCTTTTGTTTTTGAATAGTTTTAGTATTTTTTCAGCAATATCTTTTTATATATTTTTTTAGTGATTGCTCGAGGAATTACAATATACATCGCTAATTTTTCATAGTCTACATTGTACCCTTTGAAATAAAAAGTAGGAACTGCCCATCCATTTCTCCATCATCCAGGAAAGATGTTGGTTCTGAGGCTGACATACCTATAAAGGACGGTAACTACCATGGCTTCCAGCGCTTTGGCAAAACCTCAGCTGTGTGATCTTCTGGCCAAATGTCTGTGATTTCATATTGTTGGAACCTTTATTGTATCCCTGGGGGTTGCAGCTATCTGTAAGATTGCTGTGGCTGAAGCAAGAAAGAAGACACATGCAGATTTCTACAGAAATTATGATTCCGTGAAAGATGTGGAGGAGATGGGGAAGGCTGGTATCTTTCAGAATACAAAGTGATTTTGGAATGCAAAGGATTTCTTTGGGTTGAATTACCTAGAAGTTTGTCACTTACCTGTGTTCCTGAACTATGAAACATGAATATGTGGTCTAAGAAATAATTTCTCTTGATAAATAATTAACAACAAAAGAAGTAGGAACCTTGCAAACGTATTCCCCTCTCCCCAGTTTGCACTTTATGTTAGAACTTCGTATGTACTACATTTATATGTCTTCAGAACCCCAAATACATTATATGTTTTATTTTAAACAGTCATAAATATTTTTAACAATTTATGAGAAAAAAGTTGTCTTTTATATTTACCTAGCTCTTTACCGTTTCTGTTGGTCTCTCTTTTTCCCTAGATTCCAATTGTCCTCTGGTATTATTTTCCTTCAGCCTGAAAAACTTCTGTTAGCATTTCTTGCAGAGCAGGTCAGGTCAGATGGTGACAAATGTTCTTAGTTTTTCTTCATTTGAGAATGACTTTATTTTACTTTAATTCTTGAATTGTATTTTATTGGATATGGAATTTGGGTTAACATGTTTGTTTTGTTTTGTTTTGTTTTCCTCCCAGCACGATAAAGATGTGATTCTTCTGTCTTATGATCTCTGTAATTTCTGGTGGGAAATTCTCAGGCATTTGAATTGTTTCCCTATACGTAATGTTTCATTTTCCTCTAGTTGCTTTCAAGATTTAATTTTAATCTTTTCTTTTCATTAGCTTAAATATGACGTATCTAGACATAGTTTTCTTTGAGTTTATCCTATTTGGGGTTTGACAGCCTTTTTGAATCTGTAAACTTACATATTTTACCAGATTTGGGAAGTTGTTGGTCATTGTTTTTTGAAATATTTTTTTTTCTGCCATAATCTCTCACCTCTCCTTCTGAGAGTCTAATGAAATGTATGGTGGACCATTTAGTATTTTCTCATAGGTTCTCGAGACTCTGTTCACTTTTTCCTAAACTTTTTTCTTTCTATTCTTCAGTTTGGGCCATTTCTATACATCTATCCTCAAGTTCTCTGACTTTTTACTTTATCATCTTCATTCTGCTATTAAGCCCATCCAGTGAGATTTTAAAATTTCAGATACTGTACTTTTTAGTCCTAAAATATACATTTGACTCCCTTTTATAGTGTCTATTTCTCTGCTAGGAATTCCTATCCCTTCATCCATTTCAAGTATGTTTTCCTTTACTTCATGTAGCAGAGTTATAAGGGCTGCTTCAAAGTCTTTATATGATGGTTCCAACAGGTTTTTGTTCTTGTATTTTTGTAACAAGTAGAGATGGGATGTAGTGGGCTTACACTGCCATAGCAGATCAGAATTATCTTTTAACATGTGCATAAACTAAAATCAAAGAATAACATCCACTCAACAGTAATGTTTGGTACTAAAAAAAAGGAAAAGAATAATGTCCCCTTACTTCGTTCTTTTCCATGTAGGCAACTTGAGCTATAAATAGTTAATTCTAAACATCTAATATTTGAACACATAGAATTGAAATTTTGGGGAAGTGGAACTTTTGCAATTACTGTGAACCTATGATGCTCTGTTATTAATTTACAGGTATCAAGACCTCCCCTGTCAGATGATTCAGGGGCTGATTTGCCTTAAGTGGAACCCCAGCACTGAGAACCGTTTTGGTTCTGAACTGGGTAGGTGTGATTTCCCATACTTAAAGCCGTGCAGCCTTTTCACGGGTACTATTTTGTGGCTTGCCGAAGACCAGTTTTTCAGCTGAAACCTCCAGTGATTGATTCCATGAGAACTTCTGATACAGAAAGAGTTGTGCCACTTAGAAAACCAGAGGTAGTATTTATCTCTGAGATGAAATCCCTTTTCATAGAGCATATATCTCTTGCTCTTAAACTAATCTCCTGCATTTTATTGGATATAGTAATGTGAATTTTGGGTGACAAGTGCTCAAGAAAGATATATACCTATCTCCCTTATCAGTCATTTGCCCTTGTGGGCCTGTAAAGCAAGATTGATTGATTATAGTCATGCCTCACTTAATGTTCTGAAAGATGCATCCTTAGGTGATTTCATTGTTATGCTAACATCATAGTCTACTTACACAAAGCTAGATGATATAACCTACTATACTCCTAGGCTATATGGTACAGCCTATTGTTCCTTGGCTACAAACCTGTATAGCATGTTACTGTGCTGAATACTGTAAGCAATTGTAACACAATGGTAAGTATTCATATATCAAAACATAGAAAAGGTAATGCATTGCACTATGATGTTATCGTGTCTATGATGTCACTAGGCAATAAGAATTTTCAGCTTCATGATAATCTATGGGACTACCATTGTATATGCAGCCCATTGTTGACCTAAATATTGTTATGTAGTGCATGACTATACTTGGCAATATTTTTCCCAATAAAGAGAGATCAGTGCTATACCAAATTATTGACTTCCTTTTAAATATAACTTTTTTAGTGTTAAAAAACCAAAACAAAACTCAGACTTTTTTTTTTTTTGAGATGGGATCATACTGTGTTGTCCAGGCTGGAGTTCAGTGGCGAGATCTCGGCTCACTGCAATCTCTGCCAACTAGGCTGAAGTGATCCTCCCACTCCAACCTCCTGAGTAGCTGGGACCACAGGTGTGTGCCACAAAGCCCGCCTAATTTTTTGTATTTTTGGTAGAGACAGGGTTTCACCATGTTGCCCAGGGTGGCCTCGAACTCCTGAGCTCAAGTGATCTGCCCACCTTGGCTTCCCTAAGTGCTGGAATTAGAGGTGTGAGCCACCGTGTCTGGCCAATCAGACCATTTTGAGTGATAATTTATTTGCTCAAGCAAGTCATTCAATGTTTAATATCTCATTAACTATATAAAATATTATGATGATAAATTCCCACATTCTCGTAACTTTTTTTTTTTTTGAGACGGTGTCTTGCTCTGTCACCCAGGCTGGAGTGCAATGGCGCGATCTCCGCTCACTGCAACCTCCACCTTCCGGTTCAAGCGATTCTCCTGCCTCAGCCTCCTGAGTAGCTGGGATTACAAGCATGGGCCACCATGCCCGGCTAATTTTCTTGCATTTTTAGTAGAGACGGGGTTTCTCCATGTTGGTCAGGCTGCTTGAACTCCCAACCTCAGGTGATCTGCCCGCCTTGGCCTCCCAAAGTGTTGGGATTACAGGCGTGAGCCACCGCGCCTGGTCATACACATGATAGTTTTGATTGGTAATTATTCTAAAGATTGTCTTAAAAATTAGCTGTTGACACATCTAATTGAAATCTAAGGTTTTCTTAAACTACATAGTACCCACCAATATTATCAATATATGCAATGTGAGAAAGCAAGTGAGATAGAAATTAATTTTTAGAAAGATTTTATGTAAAATAGTTGATGGTATATCCTCCTGTGCTTTTAGATGCGGCTCTTGCACTTGAGATGATATCTTCTTGCAGCAACAGTGCTGATATCCCAAGAGGAGAGATTCATGGTTTTGATCATTTCCTTCTGAACTGCCTGCATTTTCTAAGGAAGGCCTTCTAGAAGAAGGAAAGACAAAGACTTCCAAATGTTTCAAAGGAAGATTGAACAAATGGCCCTCCTCAAATGTTATCCCATTACCTTTCACGTCCACCGATGCTATTTCAAGATATATCCAGTGGAAGAACAGTGATATGGTTCTTGTTACATGAATGTGTATTTACTATTAGGAGATTGTATATTTTAAGTTACCCATGATTAAAAGTGAGTTAAAAAGGGGGACAGAGAGAAATATTATAAATGGCCATGTTACTCATGCATTGAACTTTGTGTGTTTTCTGTATAAATGTGTACATTTATTTAGGAGTGGGTTTGGTGGGGGTAGGTGATAATAATGAGGATCAGTTGAAGAAAATTGAAGAAACTAGGATCAGTAAGAGAAACTGTTTGCTTTGCCCGAATTTAACTATGAAAACACACTTAAAAATCTTACATGTTTCTAGATATTAAGGGAATATGTAACTCCTGTCCATGGGTAGACATGTATCTTTGGTTTCTGTACTTATTGTTGATGTTCTATCAGTATATTATGAGACTCTGGCCTCTCTGCTGATCTTCTAAGAACCACACTAATGCAAGCTTGACAGAGAAACCTCTTTCAAATGACTTACTACAACTCTGGCATTGGTTAGTTCTCTGTATTGTAAGATTCTGGTGCTAATGTTCCATACGGAATTGATCAGGACTGATTACTCTTCTGTGAACCAATTGCTATTGAACCACCCAGCTGAAGAGGCTTTGGGGAGAGAATGTTCATGATTATGGACTCCACTTTTGTCCCCTAGTAGTTTAAGGGTGATGCTAGAATCCAGAGAAGTTCCTGTCTCCTTGTGACCTCAAACACTTAGGCCTTCTCAAAAACTTTCCGCCAAGGTGCAGAATCATTTACCTACATTCCACACATCTTTTCCAATGCATGGATCCAGAACTTTTTAGGTGGGAGGAATAAACCAAGTTGGCTACAGGTTCTTGATTTCTGGGTTTCTAGCCATGCTCTGCTTTATCATTTTAGAGAATGGTTGTTTAAGGAATCAGAATTTGTGTGAGTTTTTTTTTGCCTTAACCAGTTAATAGTGTGTTGCTTTTTTTCCAAAGCCATTGACTAGAACTTAGCTGAAGAATTTAACTAGGACTTTTCTTTTTCACTCTGAGGGGCTTAATATTGAAATTCTGACCTTGGATATTTAAGCTTCAAAAGAGTAGGACATTCAAGAGGAGGCAAATAAGGGGTTTCAGTGTACAAGTCTATTTGGTGGTTAAATTAAAATTTGGTCTTGATTTAAAAGCTCTACTTTTAATCTGTGACCAGGTGTTTGACTATATTAGTATGGCTAACATGCTGAAAAAACTAGGGTATCAGCATTAATAGGCTTCATATTAAAATGTTACTATTTTATTTTTACTTTGAAAAACACTGCCAGTAGATTCTGCAGCATGGTAAGCAGGTAATACTTAAAGCCAAATGGCGCTTCGGCTTATTTCAATACTATTTTTATGTAAAGATCAGTGTGAACATATCAGCTCAATGGTTGAGGTTCTAGAATCAATTACCTTACAGTTTTTATACTAGCTTTTGATATCTTTTGCCTATTAAAATACCTTGTGAACTTTAGGATTAAGGAACTAAAAATTATTTACTGTAAGTTCAAGTTACGACTTGAGAATCGTATCTAATTAGAACTGTGGCAGAACTACTAGAAAAAGAAGATTCTGCAAATTGGTTTCAGTGATTCTTGATGTAATCATAATCATCAACAGTAATAGATATTGAACCAAAGTGATCCTTTTTTTAAGTTTAAGGTTATTTAGTTTCTCTTGCAAGGATATGATTTAGTCACACACTATAGGGAATATGTGTATGTACTGTTGGGGAACAGTGGGCTTGCTGTGTGTATGTATGTTTTAAAATTAATAAATATTATCTTACTGGGCTCCATAGATGGTTTTAGTTTAGATTAATTAAGAGGCTATAAATAATACATACACTACTGTATGATATTTAACAAATAAGTTTGAAATCTGTTAATTCTTCTTGAAAACTTTGGATGTAGGGGTGACAAGCTAATTTTCTTGTATAGCTGGTGATATAAGCAGCATGGTCATAAAACAACATTTCTTGTAAAGACTAACTGGTAAAAGTTGTGACAGAACCTGGTTTTCCTGACCGAGAATCCCTTGCTTGCTTAGAATATCTGACTTCCCATTGAAATGGAACATAGAAAATGTGTTTTCTTATGTGACTCTCATTATTGGTTCCTTTATCTTAGTTGTGCTAAAATATAAGGCTGGACTTGTAATATACTATGTATCAGACTAGATTGAAAAATGTGATCGATTTGTTTTCTAGGCCCTCCTCTATATAACTGAACCACGGTCAGGGGATTAGAGAAGAAACAGAGCACTGCTCCTAAGACTTTAGGTTAGTCTTAGTGAAATGGACTAAATGAATTTTTCTGTTGTTTTTTGCATTAAGTGTTTTTGCATAGAAGAAGGTGCTTAACACTCCTCTATATGAATAAAAAATTATGTTCTCACATTGTTTTCTCAAGGGTCTTATTTTTTCTGTTGATAGCTTCAGACATGAAATAACTCGAAAATGTAATTAATGTACAGCATATTTTTTCTTAACATGCCCTCTGAAAAGTAAGTACCTTATGTTATCACTCGTGGGTAACTTGTGTTTTGTGTTTATAGATATTTGTGGATATCTGACGTTGAATATATTCTGAGAAATTTTCTTTTAAAACAAAAACCCATCCACAAAACAGCATTTTTCTTTGTGTTCAGTGAAAATTTAGTTTTGCCCATTGCACATTCTTAATTTCTATATTCTCTACTTTGGCACTCAGGGTCATCTCCTGTAGAAGTGAAGTTTCTGGTAACATCTTGGAAAATGTATTGTCAATTAACATGAACATATAAGAAAGGTTCAGGGAAATGAAAACCATATATCTCCATTCAGCATGTTTTCCTCTCCCTACGCTAGGGTGGGATCTGCTATCAGTCCGGAGAACAGGCTTTCAGATCAGTTTACCTCCATCCAGCTATCCCACTTGCTCTAGACCTGGAAAGTGGTCTTCATTAATCTTGCTGCTAGTATTTAAAACTATCCCTTGACTCCCACAAAATAATGTTTTAATTCATCACTTCCCTCCTTAACCTGTTTCATTATTTTATTTTATTATTATTATTTTTTATAGAGACAGGGTCTCACTATGTTGCCCAGGCTAGTCTTTAACTCCTGTGCTGAAACGATCCTCCTTCCTTAGCCTCCCAAAGTGCTAGAATTACAGGAGACAGCCACCATGCCCGGCCTCCTCAACCCGTTTTTAGTTGTCTTCCTTGGCTTCTCACTCTTTTTGTTTACATGTATACTTATCTCCCCTCCAATTTTTTTTTTCTTTAACTAGAAAAGCCATTTATTGAAAGGTGTTAAGTTGCTCCTCAACCCACCAGAAGAGTCAGGGTTAGATTCTGAAAACACAGAGGCAAGAACAATACCCAGTGTCACTGCCTCACTGAATTTTTAAATCTATAAAGATGGGGAACCTTATGTAGCACAGTGATTTGTATGTGACAATAGTAATAACCCTATGAAAGTAGGAATGTTATTTATGTTTTGTGGGCAAGATAATAGGCTTAGAAAACTTAAGGAATTGATTCAGTGTCACTCAATAAATGATAGAGCCGTGAGTGTTGAAATAAATATATGATTATGATTATTTAGAGCTGGAATTAATTTTTTTTTTTTTTTTTTGAGACGGAGTCTCGCTCTGTCGCCCGGGCTGGAGTGCAGTGGCCGGTTCTCAGCTCACTGCAAGCTCCGCCTCCCGGGTTCACACCATTCTCCTGCCTCAGCCTCCCGAGTAGCTGGGACTACAGGCGCCCGCCACCTCGCCTGGCTAGTTTTTTGTATTTTTTAGTAGAGACGGGGTTTCACCGTGTTAGCCAGGATGGTCTCCATCTCCTGACCTCGTGATCCGCCCGTCTCGGCCTCCCAAAGTGCTGGGATTACAGGCTTGAGCCACCGCGCCCGGCCTGGAATTAATTTTTAAAACCTGTTTAGATAATATAACATTGAGAGCTTAGACTCCTGGAGCTACATGCCTCCTCATTTACTTCTAGAGGAGAAGACAAGGAGTTTCCCCCAGTCATTAAACAACACTTCACTGTTATTGAGCCTAATCTGGATACTGCTCATCCCTGAATCAATCACAGTAGCCAGGTAAATGACAATCACTGATGACTTGAACCTTGGGCCTCTGTTAAACTCCTTTCCCGGAATTAATAATGGAATCAAAGGGAAACTGGATTATACTGATTGGCTTAGGCCAATAGCAGCCCAACCATGGAAACACATGGCTTCCACAAAGCAGGGCAGGCACAGAATGGACATTGGAAAAATTATCATAGTGCTAACCAGAGATGGACATTTTTTGAAGCTGCAAAAGGAATGCTTTATTTTAGATTTGGATTGACTCTGCCAAATTGTCCCTCAAAAAGACTGTACTAATTTATATTCTCACCAACAGTATATGAGAAAATTTTCTCACGTTAGATATTAATAGTTTCCATTTTGGCCAGATAGATGGGTGAAACTTACCTTGCTTTGGTTTACATTTTCTTGATTACTACTGAGGTTACACATATTCTGATATATTTTATGTGTATATATTGGTCATTTGAATTCCTTCTGTGAATAAAAGATATTAAGGTCTTTAAAAAAGGTAAAGCAGATTTTAGTTTGAGTATTGGAGGCTTCCCCCTATAGATGGTTTTCCTATATCTGGCAATAAGGGAAAAACCAGATTCAGATAATATGGTTTAGCTCAAGACATATTGTGGCTAAAAAATGATTTTTGAGAAATGCAACCCAGCCAGAAGAATCCTTTTTTTTTTTTTGAGACGGAGTCTCCTGCTGTTGCCCAGGTTGGAGTGAAGTGGAGCCATCTTGGCTCACTGCAATCTCCGCCTCCCGGGTTCAAGAGATTCTCCTGCCTCAGCCTCCCAAGTAGTTGGGATTACAGGCGTGCACCACCATGCCTGGCTAATTTTTGTATTTTTAGTAGAGATGGGGTTTCGCCATGTTGGCCGGGTTGGTCGCGAACTCCTGACCTCAGGTGATTCACACACCTCCGTCTCTCAAAGTGCTGGGATTACAGACTTGAGCCACC
>NW_012120710.1:6894313-6898028 GCF_000951035.1 Colobus angolensis palliatus | reverse complement strand
TTTTTTGATACGGAGTCTTGTTCTGTTGCCCAGGCTGGAGTGCGGTGGCGCGATCTCAGCTCACTGCAAGCTCCACCTCCTCGGTTCACGCCATTCTCCTGCCTCAGCCTCCCGAGTAGCTGGGACTACAGGCGCCCGCCACCACGCCCGGCTAATTTTTTGTACTTTTAGTAGAGGCGGGGTTTCACTGTGTTAGCCAGGATGGTCTCGATCTCTTGACCTCGTGATTCGCTCGCCTCGGCCTCCCAAAGTGCTGGGATTACAGGCGTGAGCTACCGCGCCTGGCCCAGAATGTATTTTTTTTTAAACTACACTTGTTTTAAGTAAGATAGGTCCCCTTTGTTTTTCTGGGTTTTGGGAGGAAATAAGTCAATGAGAGATTAACACGTCTCACTCCTGAGGCAGAGGGATGAAGGAGATGTCAGTTCTGCTTGGATGGACAGGAATTATTTAAGGAAAGTTATGAAAGATCTGAGCTCTGGGATTGCGCCGTTGACCTCACATCCATTTCACTAGGATGACACCTCACTGCCCTGGCTCTGTTCAGTACTGCCCGGTGCTGTCAAGCCGTGATCCAGGAGGTGGCAGTAAAGCCCCTCTCACAGCAAGCCATAGCTTTCCTTAGGGCAAAAATACTAAAATCTGAGACGAATTATACCCGAAGGGTATTATCTGCTTCTTTTTGTCCATGTATTCAATAAATGGCCTTCTTTTTCCATTTTAAAGAGCTGTGTTAAGGAGTGCTCAAACTATTTGAACTACAGGCGTGGCCAGGGAAAACTGTAAAAGACAGGCAATCAGACGGCACTGCTAGTCGAGGGGCGCCCCCTGGTGGGTAGATGTTGTTAGTTAAACACTCTAGTGCAGGTTCCTAGGTGTTTAGGAAGCGGAAGAAATTCAATGCACTTGACCTCCCCAGTCTCTGTGATTATGTCAGGACCTCCCTAGTGTCAGCAGGTGGCCGGTAAACTCAGAGGTCAGCAAGGTAGAACCAGTGGCTAGAGGGAGATCTAGGCTGGAGGGAGCATGGGGGTGGTGGGGAAGAGCTGTGGACTTCACTGAGAATCCCGAACAAGAAAAACAAGTTGGAGAATTATGAAAGTAAATTTGCCTCACAAAATGAAATGCTGTAGGTGGGTTAAGGCAGAGTGGAAGGAAAAATTTCGCTTCCAAGGATGCCAGCCTAATAAGGGTTCTGAACATCTTTGGAATTAATTGGAAACATGGTTTTCAATTGTGATGTCTGTGTAAGTGGCAAAATGTAAGTCAATCTTCATAAAGCTTGGAAATTTGAAGATGAGTCTGCACTGGCACTAGCTTGCTTTCTTGATTATATTTGGAGTACAGCATAGGGAGTTTGCATGGTGCAACCAGACACATTTCCAACTTCTATAGCAGTTGGTTAATATGTGGTTTTAGTCAGTCGTCAGTGCACTCAAATTCCGAATCTGAAAAAGTGCAGGGCATAATGTTGTTTCGGGAAAATAAGCCATGTATTTTGTGTCTAAAATTTAAACCTTTGATACACTTCTCAACGTGCTGATTTGAAAAACAGAATCATCAAAGAAAAATGAAGAGGGACTGTAGAAAAGGAGAAACGTATTGCCAATACGGAAACAGAACTTTAAATTTTTATTGCTATTACTCTGTGAAATGTACCTCTATCCTGAGTGAGGGTGAGCATCTAATTATCCAGGTGGAGTAAATTGTAAAAAATGTTTCTAAAGAAGTTAAAAAATTTATTATGTGCAGAACATGTAATAAACTTTTAATTGAGAACATAAGCCAGGAAGTAAATAAATTTTGCTGGCAGAAAATCAATTTCTCTGTGCTTCTGGAACAGATCTTTGAAGAATAACTGTTTGAAGAGCGATCTCAAATAATTAGCCTTCCAAGGAAAGCTATGTGTCTTGACCTGGCCCTGGACGAGGGGTTTTAGAAATAGGATTGGACTCAGTTTAAAAAAGAGAGAGTGATAGATTCTGCTAATAGAAGATTTGAGAGAATTACAAAATTAAGTCAGCAATTGCATTGGACCATTCTCTATCTTTGGTTGCCGTTCCTACCTACCCTACTGAAAAGAGAGAAAATTGCATCTACAATGAAACAGATAATTCATTTTAAAAGAGAAATTCATTAAAAAATTCTGAAAGGAGATTGAAAGCATACATTGGTGACCAGTAACTATTTTATTTGAGAGAGATGTGTGTGCCTTATCTTTCTCTCTTCAATAGTTCTTTTTTTTCTGAGTGAAGATTTTTAAACCTTGAGGCTTCTCCTGATATATGTGAACTGATACATAGAAGCAAATAGGGTTACATAGCAGGATGTTTAAAAAATCATTTATTTAACAAATATTTATTGAGTGCAGACCATGTTTTAAGTCCTGGAGATAAAGAAGTGAACAAAGGCCGGGTGTGGTGACTCAAGCCTGTAATCCCAGCACTTTGGGAGGCTGAGGCGGGTGGATTGCTTGAGCTCAGGAGTTCAAGAACAGCCTGGGCAACATGACAAAACTCCATCTCTACAAAAATATACAAAAATTGATCTGGCATCATGGTGCATGCCTGTAGTCCCTGTCCCAGCTAAAGTGAAGGATCTTTGGAGCTCAGGAGGCTGAGCCTGCAGTGAGCTGTGATCATGCCACTGCACTCCAGCCTGGGCAATAGAGTGTGACCCTGTCTCAAAAAACAAAACAAAACAAAAAACAAACAAAAAAAAGTGAGCAAAATGGACAAAAATCTCTACAAATAATAAACAAGATAACAAAGAATACCTGTGGATCCTTAAATGTGAAACATGCTGGGTATAAAAATAAAGCCGGGAATAGGGAGATGAAGTGGGTCTCTGCCTGCACATTTTGATAGGGTGGCCAGGGAACTGAGGTGGAATTTTATGAATGTCCTGAAGGAGACATGGGAAGGAGCCATGTGGATCTCTGGGGGAAGAGTAGACTGACCTGCAAAGGCACAGCCCCTGAGGAGGGAGTGTGCTTGCTGAGTTTGGGAAACAGCGAGGAGGACAGTGTGTCTGGAGTGGAGTGGGAAAGGAAGAGAGTGGTGAGATGAGTTCAGAGAGAAGGAGTGTGGGGACGGGGAGTGGGTAGGCCAGGTCCTGCAGGCCACTCTAAAGACCTGTGTGAAAAGCTTGCGGAGGTGATTATTTGTTTGTGATGATCCCTTCCACACAAATCATTGAACTCCTACTGTCCAGTCTACATTTTTCCAATGATGAAGCTGAGAGAGAGATTTTCTCTTTGGAATGTGTCTCTATCTGTTTTTGTAGTTCTCTGGCTAGCCAACTGTATGATGCGTAAGATTACATTTAAGACTGTTGAAAGATTTCTGGTTTAAATTTACCCTAGCTGGGAAGCACAAATGTTTATTGATATATACTAAAAAATATTCAGGGAAATCCTACTTAATACAGCCTTGGTAACTGCCAGTCCACAGAATATTCAAATGCTTGTTTGATAAACAAAACTGCAACTGTAATAAGAGTGCCTTTACTGATTTCCTGTATACTGCAGCAATATTTTTTTTTTTTTTTTTTTTTTTTTGAGACAGAGTCTCACTCCATCGCCTAGGCTGGAGTGCAGTGGTGCGATCTCGGCTCACTACAACCTCCGCCTCCCGGGTTCACGCCATTCTCCTGCCTCAGCCTCCCGAGTAGCTGGGACTACAGGCGCCCGCCACCACGCCCGGCTAATTTTTTG
>NW_012120710.1:6890328-6893638 GCF_000951035.1 Colobus angolensis palliatus | reverse complement strand
TTTTTTTGAGACAGAGTCTCACTCCATCGCCTAGGCTGGAGTGCAGTGGTGCGATCTCGGCTCACTACAACCTCTGCTTCCCGGGTATAAGTGATTCTCCTGCCTCATCCTCCCGAGTAGCTGGGATTACAGGTGTGTGCCACCACACTGCAGCATTTTAAATTCTTCCAATTAATATGTAACTTATATCTAGTAAAATACATAAATCTTACATATATCACATGATAATTTTTATAAATGTATACACCCCTGTGACCACCATCCAGACCAAGCAAGGTACAGACTACTTCCAGCTCCTACCATGCTCTCTCTTGGCCCTTTCTCAAACCAAGGTCATCATTATTCAGGCCTCTGTCACCATGGATTAGTTTTGCCTGTTCCTGAGTTTCATGTAAATGGAATCTTACTATATGTATTCTTTTGTGACTGATTTCTTTCACTCAGTATGAAATCTGTGAGAATCATCTATGTATTATAGCAGTAATCTGCTGGTTTTCATTGATGTGTAGTATTCCAGTGTAGGAAAGAAAAGCAATGGATTTACGCATTCTACTGTGGGTGGAGATTTATGTTGTTTTCAGTTTAGAGCTATTTTGTCACACTTCAGTGTTTTGTTTTGTTTTTTCTTTCTTTCTTTTTGAGACACAGTTTCACTCTTGTTGCCCAGGCTGGAGTGCAGGGGCGCCATCTCGGCTCACTGCAACCTCCGCCTCCTGGGTTCAAGCGATTCTCCTGCCCCAGCCTCCCAAGTAGCTGGGATTACAGGTGCCCACCACCACACCTGGCTAATTTTTTGTATTTTTAGTAGAGATGGGGCTTCACCATGTTGGCCAGGCTGATCTCAAACTCCTGACCTCAGGTGATCCACCTGCCTCGGTCTCCCAAAGTGCTGGGATTATAGGCGTGGGACACGGCGCCCGGCCACTTCAGTGGTCTTACTTGATAATGACCCTACACGTTGATGAGGTTTATAGAACCGAGTGCCCCACGCACATTGTTCAGTTGTGTCCACTCTTTCATACCGCCTACCCTTGGTTGGTTTGTCTCTCTGCTGTTTAGAACAAACCTGGAGCTTCCTATAGGAATCAGATCTCCACTTACATTTGATTGTAAAACTAAGTAAAATATGCTCTGTGCTTGAAAAAGTGGTGGTTCTCTTTATTTTATCTTTATTTCTTATTTTTATTATTTTTGAGACCGGGTCACTCTCTGCTGCCCAGGTTGGAATACAGTGGTGTGATCATAGCTCACTGCAGCCTCCCAAGCAGCTGGGACTACAGGCATGTGCCACCACACTCAGCTAATTTTGTGTGTGTGTGTGTGTGTGTGTATATATATATGTGTGTGTGTGTGTGTGTGTGTGTGTGTGTGTGTGTGTGTGTGTGTGTGTGTGTATATATATATATGTGTGTGTGTGTGTGTGTGTGTGTGTGTGTGTGTGTGTGTTTGTAGAGACTGGGTTTTGCCATGTTGCCCAGGCTGGTCTCAAACTTCTGGACTTGAGCAATCTGCCTGCCTCAGACTCCCAAAGTGTTGGGATTATGGGTGTGAGCCACCATGCCTGGCCTATTTTTTCTATTATTATTATTATTATTATTTTGAGATAGGGTCTCCTTCCATCATCCAGGTGGGAGAGCAGTGGTGTGATATGGGTCACTGCAACCTCAACCTCCTGGGCTCAAGCAATCCTTCCACCTTAGTCTCCTGAGTAGCTGAGACTACAGGCACATGCCACTATTCCCAGCTAATTTTTTATTTTTGGATTTTGTTGTGGAGATGGATTTTCACCATGTTGCCCAGGCTGGTCTCCAAATCCTGGGCTCAAGTGATCTGCCCACCTCGGCCTCCCAAAATGTCAGGATTACAGGTGTGAGCCACTAGGCCTGCCTGGCCTATTTTTCTTATGTATAACAGTGCTTGAGCTGGGTGCGGTGGCTCACGCCTGTAATCCCAGCACTTTGGGAGGCCGAGGCAGGTGGATTACTTGAGGTAAGGAGTTCGAGACCAGCCTGGCCAATATGGTGAAACCCCGTCTCTATTAAAAATACAAAAATTAGCCGGGTGTGGTGGCGCACACCTGTAGTCCCAGCTACTCGGGAAGTGGAGGCAGGAGAATTGCTTGAACCTGGGAGGCAGAGGTTGCAGTGAGCTGAAATGGCACCATTGCACTCCAGCCTGCCTGACAAGTGCGAAACTCCATCTCAAAAAAAAAAAAAAGTGCTTGAGCATTGTAACCCTGTTTTCCTTAGAATCAGAGCCACGTTTCTCTAGATTATGTAGCTACTCTGGGAGTTTGTAGTTACTGCTATGAAAATTGGATACTTCTTGTTATGGACTGAAGTGTGTTCCCCCAAATTCATATGTAGAAGACTTAGCCTCCTCAGTACTTCACCATGTGACTGTTTGGAGATGGAGCCTTTAAAGAGGTGATTAATCTAAAATGAGGCTGTTAGGATGGGCCCTAACCCAATCTGACTGGTGTCTTTATAAGAAGAAATCTAGTCACATAAGAGAGACACCAGCAGCACATTTGTACACAGAGAAATGACCATGTGAAGAGGAGGAAGAGGGTGGCCATCTGCAGGACACAGAGAGAGGCCTCAGAGGAAACTGAAGCACGCAGCAGGACTGGACTCCAAAAGTGGGGCTTAGACATCAGACCAGATGGAGGACTAGCTAAAACGGTGGTGGAGAGTGAGGAGGAGGCACCCTTCAATACCCTTCAATCAGACACACCCATCAGTGTGCTGTGTCAATTTACCATTGTCATGGCAATGTGCCCAGAATTGGTGGGTTCTTGGTCTCGCTGACTTCAAGAATGAAGCCACGGACCCATGAGTGTTACAGTTCTTAAAGATGGTGTGTCCGGAGTTTGTTCCTTCAGATATTCACATGTGTCCAGAGTTCCTTCCTTCTGGTGGGTTCGTGGTCTCACTGACTTCAGGAGTGAAGCTGCAGACCTTCGCAGTGAGTGTTACAGCTCATAAAGGTAGTGCGGACCCAAAGAGCCAGCAGCAGCAAGATTTATTGCAAAAAGCGAAAGAACAACCCTTCCACAACCCACAGTGTGGAAAGCGACCAGCATAGGTTGCTGCTGCTTCCTCAGACAGCCTGCTTTTATTCCCTTATCTGACCCCACCCACATCCTGCTGATTGGTCCGTTTTACAGAGAGCTGATTGGTCTGTTTTGACAGGGTGTTGATTGGTGTGTTTATAAACCTTTAGCTAGACACAGAGTGCTGATTGGTGTGTTTACAATCCTTTAGCTAGACAAAAAAGTTCTCCAAGTCCCCACTAGATTAGCTAAGAC
>NW_012120710.1:6882514-6890278 GCF_000951035.1 Colobus angolensis palliatus | reverse complement strand
ATTAGCTAAGACACAGAGTGCTGATTGGTGCATTTACAAACCTTTAGCTAGACACAGAGTGCTGATTGGTGTGTTTACAATCCTTTAGCTAGACACAAAAGTTCCCCAAGTCCCCACTAGATTAGCTAGATACAGAGTGCTGATTGGTGCATTTACAAACCTTTAGCTAGACGCAGAGTGCTGATTGGTGCGTTTACCATCCTTTAGCTAGATACAAAAGTTCTCCAAGTCCCCACCCCTCCTAGAAGCCCAGCCAGCTTCACCTCTCACCAGCACTCATGGCAGGACTCTGCAGCACCTAGCCTGGGCACTCCAGAAGCCCAGAGGGAGCTCGTTCCCTGATCTATCCCAGCAGGCACCGGCCAGCTGTGCCAAGTGCAGGCCCACTGAGCCCACACCCACCTGGAACCCCTGCCGGCCTGAGGGTGCTGCAC
Organism: Colobus angolensis palliatus; assembly: GCF_000951035.1. NCBI lineage: Eukaryota > Metazoa > Chordata > Mammalia > Primates > Cercopithecidae > Colobus > Colobus angolensis. The sequence goes on along the minus strand of NW_012120710.1, from coordinate 6,889,844 downwards.
ACAGCCTCGGCTCCCGCCCGCGCCTCCCCCTCCACACCTCCCTGCAAGCAGAGGGAGCCAGCTCCAGCCTTGGCCAGCCCCGGAGAGGGCCCCCCACAGCGCAGCGGCAGGCCAAAGGGCTCCTTGAGCATGGCCAGAGTGGACACCAAGGCTGAGGAGGCGCCAAGAGTGAGCGAGGGCTGCTAGCATGTTGTCACCTCTCAATCCCACCTCTAAATAGGACACCCCAACTGCTGTTGGGAATTTGGCTGATGACTGCTCTGGCTACTTCCTGCTGGATAGGGGCAAAGAAGGGGTTCTGCAGTTGTAGTGTCCTCCAGAGGGGAACTCTTTAAGCCAGTGGAAGGGCCAGTGGGTTGGTCCAGGGGTCCTCGGTAGAAGTTGTTAGTTGAGCTCATTTGGAGTTCCATTTGTAAGACCATCTGTAGCTTGATGGCATTGATTCTGGAGGAAACAAATTTGACAAGAAGTTTAAAAATGCAGGGTCCAAAGGTGAGTAACAGCAAGATGGTTGCCATGGGACCTAGAAAGGGGATAAACCATGTTACCTAACTCCAGAGGTTGGTATAAGAGTTTGAAAGGCGTTGTTTGATTTCAGAAGCCTTTTCCTGTAAATGCCGGGTGGCATCTCATACTATCCCTGACTGGTTAGTGTAAAAGCAACACTCTTCCCCTAAGACAGTGCAGAGTCCTCCTTTCTCAACAGTGAGGAGGTCTAGGCCTCGGTTGTTTCGGAGAGTCACTGCTGCTAAAGAGTCTATTTGGGATTATAGAGTAAGGATAGATATCGTTATTTCTTGCAAACTGTCTGAGAAATCCTTTGAGAGTGTGTGGTAGTAGGATAATAAAGTAGATAAGCTGGCTATTCCAGTTCCTGTAGCAGTAGCCATTCCTAACCCTATAAGTAGGGGTATTAGTGGTATGACTCTGCACTGATGGACTTGAGCTTTGAGAGGTACTGATAAGGTCTGATTTCCTGGGGCAAGGCTAGTGCTGGGCTTAGAAGGACTAAGGTGCAGGTGTCTGTCCAGTTAGTGGGGAGGCAGATACAGGTTGATGTTCCACATAAGAAGAATATACCTTGGCTGGGTAGACAGAACTGGTTGTGTATGTTAAAAAGGTGTGTGAATTTGTTGTTTTCATTTTCCCATACTCCTAGAGTACTTGCCAAGGGAGGTCCAGTGAGCAGCTGGAAAGGGGTGTTGGGAGCAAACTGAGTAGCTCCCTGTGTTCTATTTTCCCATTAGAGAAAAAAAGTTTACAAACCTTTAGTTAGACACAGAGTGCTGATTGGTGCATTTACGATCCTTTAGCTAGACACAAAAGCTCCCCAAGTCCCCACTAGATTAGCTAGACACAGAGTGCTGATCAGTGCGTTTACAATCCTTTAGCTAGACACAAAAGTTCTCCAAAACGCCACCTGACCGAGAAGCCCAGCTGGCTTCACCTCTCACCAGCACTCGCCGCAGCATTCTGTGTCACCTAGCCCAGGCACTCCAGCAGCCCAGAGGCAGCTCATCCCCTGATCAAGCCCAACAGGTGCTGGCGAGCCACTGCCAAGTGGGGGGCCCCAAGCCCACACCCACGTGGAATCTGAAGCAGCCACGCACAGCCCTGCCTCCTGCCTGTGCTTCCTGCTCCACACCTCCCCATAAGCAGAGGGAGTCAGCTTTGGCCTTGGCAAGCCACAGATAGGGGCCCCCGCAGCACAGTGGCGAGCTGAAGGGCTCCTCGAGCGTGACCAGAGTGGACCCCGAGGCCAAGGAGACGCCGAGAGTGAGTGGGGGCTGCTAGCACGTTGTCACTACTCAGCAACACCCACGAGTTACTGCCTCTTTCCATGGCACTGACCCAATGGCACAAAATTTACTAGAACTTATGCATAAGTCACCCCTTAATTTGCATGCACTTACAAGTGGGTATAAATATGACTGCAAAACTGCCCTGGGGTACTACTCTCTGCCTACAGGGTAGCCCTGCTATGCAGGAGCAGTCACAAAGCTGTAACGCTGCCTCTTCAATAAAGCTGTTTCCTTCTGCCTCTGGTTTGGCCTTGAATTTTTTCCTAGGCAAAGCCAAGAACCCTCACAGGCTAAGCCCCACTTTGGGGCTTGCCTGCCCTACAGTAAAAGCAATCCTGATGGCATTTTGATCTTAGACTTCTAGCCTCCAGAAGTAAATTTCTGTTGTTTAAGCCACCCAGTCTGATTTTGTTATGGGAGCCCTAGCAAACTAGCAGACCTCCTCAAATAATTTCTTAAATAACATGAGGTAACATTTATAGAATAAGTAGCCTCTTTAAACATTTTTCATTTTTAATCAGGAACCTGGGAAACTCCATTGTTGACCATGGTTTAAATGTGTCACAAACCAATTGTTCAGTAGCAGACCCCACACAGCCTACATATCCTTTTGGCTAAACTGTCTCTTGCGGACACGTGCTGCCCACAAATCCCTGCAAGGCACTTCCTCACTGCTTAGATGGACACTATCCTTTGTGATGAGACCAGTGTTCAATATAAGGTGCTGCTGTTTCCTAATTGTCCAAAAGTTGCTGCTGTTTTGCAGGGTGCCGGAGTAGGAGTGGGTTCAGTGCAGAGGTGGAGATAACGGCCCTCCCTCAAATCTGTGCTACACTGTGTCATCTTGACCCCAAATCAATGCTGTTATGTTCAGAGGCCCCCAGTAGCTCTTAAAACACTGACATCAGCTTCTGGTGCTCACTGCCAACTATGGAGGCTCAAATTCAACCCAGGGGGCTGGCTGGTGGTGGTGGTCGTGGGAGGTACATGCTAGTTCATTTCTTCTCTTCCTTTGCACCCAAACTTCCAGCTAAACTTTTTCTTCCTCCCCCAATTAAAAACTACTCTTCCTCAAATAATAGTGCTCATCTGAGTCTCAGCTCAGCCAGTCTCCATGCCCCATCACTCTTATAACCAATGTGAGTCACCGAAAGGCTGTTGTTAGTGTGGGAAAGTGGGAATGGGATTTCATTTTTAACTTATCCTCAAGGGCATGGATACATCTGAGATTAATTTTTTGTGTTGTTTTCAACAATGCTTTTTAAATATTGTTCTTGAAATAATATCAAACTCTAGAAGAGCTGCAAGAATAGTACAAACAACTCCCATATACACTTTAGTCAAATACATCAACTAGAAAAACATTTTGCCACATGTCATTTATTACTTCCTATCTGTCTATCTATAGGTCTATGTATCTATGTGTCGTATATATGCACATATCTGCATATATATGTATATTTTTCCTGAATCTTTTGAGATTTAATTGTAGAAATCATACTTATTTACCCTCAAATGCTTCAAAATCTGTTTCCTAAGAACAGGAATATTCTCTTACACGATTATGAAATTCAGAAAGTTTAACATTGACAGAATGCTATTACCTAATACATGGTCCAAATTTAGAACTTGCCAGTTGTCCCAGTTATGCGAAAATATCCTGTCCCTCCCCTTCTGACCTCCAGGATCTAATTGGAGGTTACATATTACACTGAATTGTCATGCCACTTCAATCTCCTTTAACTGCTGTCTTCCATGACATCTACACTTTTGAAGATGCCGGTTTTGCAAATGTTCCTCAATTTGAGTTTATTTTTGACTATTAGATTCAGGTTATGTGTTTTGGACATAATTAGAACTTTAGACTTACAATACTATTGTTGTAATTCCTGCCTCAAAGAAAAAAATGCATTGAAGAGTTATTATACCCTTCCCACAGACTCCCATTGCTTCAAACACAGCTAGTTGAAAGGAACTCATTTGAGAAACTAATTCACTTGGAGGTATTAGTTGTTCCACATTATCCTTCTAATTCAATAAACCTGCTAGGAATCTCTGTATTTAAAAAGCAAACTGATGAATCCAAGGGAATGATGCAACTTTTTCTAAGTCACAAAAGCATATACTTCCCTCCCCACAAATAAGCCTTTTGCACTCCTAGGCCTATACTTTTAATTGCAGGTGTGGGCTGCTTCTCATATTCTATGCGCGTTCCAGGGTGAGGAATAACGAAATTTTACCTAGAGCTATGTTGAAAAAGCCCTTACGCTGAAACGCTATAGGAATAGCCTGTCTTCTATAATAGATACAGTGATTAATGCATTGAAGCTGTTCATCCATCATTAGTTTGTCTTAGTTTACCTGAGGCTTACATATTACTTAGCAAGTCCTTCAAGGACTAGATTTCAGAACGATTAAATTTTGAATTGCAAAGGTCCTAACATTTGGGAAGAGAAAGCCCAGTCAAAGGCAGGTTAGTTTTTGGCCACTCTGTAAACATGGCTTCCTGTTTATGCCACTTCTCTTGCCTGACACCGAGTACCTAGGTGAGTGGTGAGCATGCCAGAATAAAGGAGGAGAGTCAGAAGGGGAGGTGGGTTTCAAATACAAACCTTTATCTGTCTTCAAATTTGCCCGAAGCTGGCCCTTTTCTGGTATGTCCCCACCAACCAAAAAAAGAGAGCAGGTAGGGTTTATTTCAAAATATAGTTTTGTTTTGTTTTTCTGATGAGGTTTTCAAGTAGGTTTTTACTGAAGCCTGTAAATTTGAAGCAAAAATCTGTTCTTAAAATGAATATTTTCTACAGCATGAATTGAACAGTTTTTTTCTTTTTTGATCATTTTAATAAAGCAAAGAAACATAGCATGATGATTTTAACTCTCTTTTCTTTTTCAGGGCAACCATTCCCAAAGTCCTTTCATGTCTTCATGCTGATTTTTTTTTTTCTGTTTTTTTTTTTTTTTAGCAGCAGTAGTAGCAGCAACTTTTGCACATAGATCTTGGGAGGAAAAAGTGCAAGCCACTGACCACATATGCAGAACTAAAGTTCTTATGTTACAGGCAAGAGAAGTGGCATAAACAGGAAGCTGTGTTTTACAGAGTGGCCAAAACAAATAACCAATGAATGCAATCTGTGCGATTTGTTTCTCATATTGCACCCTGAGAATATAAGGTTCCAAGGAATGAGTGAACTTATGTCTGTAGAGTTCTAGAGGTACCAGAATATTCTTGTAGCAGTTTAATCAGGCTTTTTGAACCTGGAATTATGTTAAAAGTTTGAGGGGAAGTTTATCATTTTAGTCAGCATCTATGTAATGATAACGGCAAACAGGGAGAAAATTATCAAATTAATTTGCATCAGTTGAAGTCAACATTAAAGTAAATTTAGATACCATAGTTTAAAAGTAATTATTTGGGTCTGGGCGCAGTGGCTCACGCCTGCAATCCCAGTACTCTGGGAGGCCAAGGTGGGTGGATCACCTGAGGTCAGGAGTTCAAGACTAGCCTGGCCAACATGGTGAAACCCTGTCTCTACTAAAAATACAAAAAATTAGCCAGGTGTGGTAGCGGGCGCCTATAATCCCAGCTACTTGGGAGGTTGAGGCAGGAGAATCGCTTGAACCCGGGAGGCAGAGGTTGCAGTGAGGCAAGACAGCACCACTATACTCCAGCCTGGGCAACAAGAGTGAAACTCTATCTCCAAGAAAATAATAATAATTATTTCAGTTAGACAAGTCAAGTTTATATCTTTAAAGTATTACCTACAGTCAGACTCTCCATAACTTTTTAATTGCTTTAAGCTTTATAATTTTTTTTAAAGTTTACTTTGTCATTGCACCTTGCTCTGTACTTTTTCCAATGAGTATAAAAATGGTGTCATCAGTGTCTTCATGTGGTTTATAATGATCTCAATTTATTTAAATGCTGTTTAATTTAGAGGAGGAGATGGATTCTTTCAGCATCTCAGTATGGATAGGAATTACTAGAGCTACCCATTTTAAGATTTTATTTGCATAAATATCCTGTGACCATAAGAAGTTGAGGATAAAAATAACGTGGTTATTGCCCAATTTTGCAAACATCAATAACCTGTGATCCAATATCTTCACTGCTGACAAAGAGAACAGTTTCTAGTCAGTGGTGTTTAGGATATTTAATCTTCATATCCAATAGTTAGTTTGGACAGATAAAACAGAAATCTTTTTGTTGCTTTTTCTGAAGGATTGGCTTTTTTTGCTTCAGTATGTTTGGGTTTCTCTTCCCTCTCAGCTTTCCTCAGATGAGCTTCCTCTCTGGAGTCTTCTTCTGGGCAAATATCTATAAGGAGTAAGGCGACGGTGTGGCCAATAAAATGGCTGGAATGGAAAACGGTGGTTACACCTTGAAGGCAGGAAAGGTCTGTTTGGAAACCTAAAATGGATTCTGGGCCTTCGTGGAAAAAAATGGAAGGGACACCTAGGTGTCTTTGTGATGGGCTGGACCCTTGTGACCGGACTCCTCGTGGCGGGTGGAGGGGTGAGTGTAAAGATCCGGCAGTCGGTAGGGTTTGCGTTATTTTGTGAGTCTCCAGGAGGGGTAAATACCTCTTCTTGTCCTGTGGAGAGGAAAACGCAAGTCAGGAAACAGGTCTGGTAACAGAAGCAGAAGGGGGGTTTAGAGTGGTGGCAGAGGAGAAAGATGGGAAGAGAGAATTAGAGAAATCTCAATGTATATTTGAAAGAACTGCCAACGTTCAATGAAATGAAACACAGACACAGCTGATGACCCAGCATTTCCACTGTGGGGAATTTACCCAGGAGAAATGAATGTTTATGTCTATAAAAAGACTCGTTCAGGGGTGTTCACAGTAGCATTATTCATAATAACCTAAATGGAAACAATCTAAGTGTCCATCAACAGAGGACTGCATGAAGAAACTGTATATTCATACAATGAAATAGTACTCAGCAGTGAAAAGGAAGAACTACTAATACTCACAACGTTGATACATCCCATGAATGTTGAGCAATACAAGTTAGACACAAAAGTGTACATACTGTACAACTCCCTTTATATGAAGTTCAAGAGCAAGCAAAACTAATCTATAGTTTAAAAAAAAGTCGACATAATAATTCAGCTTAGGGCAAGGATAGGTATTTTTTAGCAGAAAGTGTAGCCAGGGACCTCTTTAGAAATGTTTCATATCTTGATCTGGGTGGTTGTTACATAGATATGCTTATCTATATATCTATATGTATACATACACAGGTGTACACACACATATATAATTTGTATATAAACACACAAATATGTGTACATACATATGTTTGTACACATACACGTTTATATGTAGCCATATGTAAAATGTGATCAAGCTGTACCTTTAAGATGTGTGAATTTTGGCCGGGTGTGGTGGCTCAGGCCTGTAATCCCAGCACTTTGGGAGGCCCAGGCAGGCGGATCACGAGGTCATGAGATCGCAACCATCCTGGATAACATGGTGAAACCCAGTCTCTACTAAAAATACAAAAAAATTAGCCGGGCGTGG
>NW_012120710.1:6871549-6881484 GCF_000951035.1 Colobus angolensis palliatus | reverse complement strand
TCCGTAGTCCCTTCTACATATTCTGTTTCATCCATGAACCCTGGAAATGTCAGTTGTCAGTCCTATACCCCTTCTGGCTATGGCTGATTGGACCAGTGATTGACACTCAACTCATTCATTGGCTGGTCAGTGACCAATCAGATTCTCACTTGAGAATTGAGTCACAGTGGAAGACGTCAGTGGAAGGCGTAGGGCAGGGGCTGGAGTGTCACGTTTTGGCCTTCGGAATGTTGAGAATGCAGAGAAGCCAGTCTGCACATAGAAACAGCAAAATAGGGAAGGCCTCTGGGACAGAAGAGACCAGAGGCCTTGTGGTAACAGAGTGATGTTGGGAGCAGCAGCCTTGGTGTTTTATTTTTATTTTTATTTTTGACGGAGTCTCCATCTGTTGCCCAGGCTTGAGTGCAGTGGTGTGATCTCGGCTCACTGCAGCCTCCACCTCCTGGATTCAAGCGATTCTCCTGTGCCAGCCTCTTGAGTACCTGGGATTTACAGGTGCCCGCCACCACACCCAGCTAATTTTTGTATTTTTAGTAGAGATAGAGTTTCGCCATGTTGGCCAGGCTGGTCTCGAACTCCTGACCTCAAGTGATCCACTTGCCTCGGGCCTCTCAAAGTGCTGGGATTATAGTCGTGAGCCACCATGGCCGGCCAGTTTTTGGTTTTTCAGGGAGCCCTAGCTATTCTTAAGTTTCTTGGAGATATCCTTATAATAATCAACCCACCTCCAGCTTTACTTGTTTGTAAAGCTAGCTTGAATGGGTGTCTGTTCCTCGAACAAAATGCCAACCCCTTCTCCCATAGCTACTCAGGGTACATTGAAATTCTGTAACTGAAAGTAGATTGAGACACTTTACAGAAAATGGCCAAATCCCACATTAGTCGCTTTTTTTCTGGTAAATTCTGAACCTTACAGGAAGACATTCTGCCAAGAATCCAGTCGCTAGGAGAGAAACTAGCCTTTGACTTTTTTTTTTTTTGAGACGGAGTCTCGCTCTGTTGCCCAGCCTGGAGTGCAGTGGCGCGATTGGCTCACTGCAAGCTCCGCCTCCTGGGTTCACGCCATTCTCCTGCTTCAGCCTCCCAAGTAGCTGGGACTACAGGCGCGTGCCGCCATGTCTGGCTTATTTATTTATTTATTTATTTATTTATTTATATTTTTAGTAGAGACGGGGTTTCACCATGTTAGCCAGGATGGTCTCGATCTTCTGACCTCGTGATCCGCCCGCCTTGGCCTCCCAAAGTGCTGGGATTACAGGCCTGAGCCACCGCGCCGGGCCCAGCTAGCCGCTGTTTTAAGCCCCATCTTGACATTTTGCTGTCAGCTCAGGCTTAAGGAGGCCTTGAGATTTGCCACTAGGTTAACTATGCTCCAGCTGTTAAAAACCACCCACCCACTCGCCTCTTGTGCTCATCTCATTTCTAGAAACCTGAAGCTACTCTCTAAATCCTCCTCTAACGATTGGGTTTCAGAGCCTGCAAGGTAGGTTTTCTCTGACTCTGGGATGTCCAGTAGTGTTCAATGCTCTCTTTTTCTGGGAATTTTCAAGGGTGTAAGATCAAGGTATGAGCTTGCTTCAATCACTTACCCAGGAGTGTGGGCAGGACCACATAAAACCACATTCTTCCAAACAAACTAGACCTATGGTGATTCTATTGGGTCACCAGTTAGCTAGCACAAGTGTCCTAAAATGTGGGAGTAATAGTGATTGGTTTGGGAACCTGTCACATCTTACAAAGTTTCGGCCACACATCTGAGAAAGTGGGTTGATGCCATTTATGGTCTCTGATGTCAGCTGATCTAACACTGCTTATTAATTCTTTTATCTTTGTTCTTCTCTGTTCCTTATCTTCTAAACCTTTGCTATCTCCTCAAATTTCCCTCAAAATTTTCATCCTTCGTTCATCTGAAGAATTTGCTTTGAAACACTCTGTACCTCTCTAAGTTGATTTATCAGCTTCATATTCCAGAGAGAAAGCTGAGGTAATCTGCCATGAACTTCTTTGGTTCCTCCTCCTCTCTCTTTAAAGTCTGTACACCTACTGATTCTGCTTCTCCCCCTATTTAATCGATTGGAATCTAACCCTGCCTCCTCCACTCTCCAAAAGCTACTTTGGCAAAAGTCATCAATTGTCCTGGGCTTCTGAAAAGCTGGTTGCAGATGCCTAGAGCACCATTTCCTGTACTCTTTGCCTGGCTGACTCCTATTCAATTTCAAGTCTCTCTCTCTCTCTTTTTTTGTCAGGGAGGCCTTTCCCACCCAGAAGCTTGGTTAAAACCCTTTGCAACATGCTTTTGTAGCGCCCTGTGAGTCCACTTTCATCATACTCTTCAGCTGTGTGATTATTATTCAGTGGTTATATGTCTACTCCACTGAAAGATCTACGTGACCGTCTTGTAGACTGCTGCCTCCTCGTCTCTAGCACAGCGTCTCCAGTACAATTGAATTGATTGAGAGAAATCCCAGTTTCTATAATTGCAAAGTTACCAAGTTCCTACTTCTCAGGAGTAGTGTGTTGAATAATAAGCAAATATTTCCCCTTATGTAACATATTGACGTGCTCTCAAAGGCACTGGATGTCAAAGATGAAAGCTCTTCTGCAAGCTTAATAAGACCAAAGTAGGTCAAATATTTAAATGCAGATTAAAAACATTTTGAGAGGCAGAACAGCAAAGTGTTTAAAAGGATAGGCTCTAGAGCCAGGCTCCCTGAGCTCTGCCATTTAATAACTGGGTGAACATAGATTCCTTAACCTCTCTGAGTCTCATTTTCCTCCTTTGTAAAATGAAGAAAATAATACTCCCCATCTCATCATCTCTTTGTGAGTGTTATCGGAAACAAAATGTATAAAGTGCTGAGAACATTGCTGGATGTACAGTCTGCACTTAATAAGTGTTAGCTATGGTTACTAATCTTGAATGTTATAGAAACATTCTGTTAGCCTGAGCCCCATTTTCTTAGGCCCATAACATTTGTGCATTAAAGATAGGGCTACTGGGGACACATGTTATTAGAATAGGACCTCCCCAATGACAGGGACTGTTGACTCTTGGTTACTGTCTGTGTCTCCAGCACCTGGAATAGTCCCTGGCTTATAGTGGTACTCAGTAAATACTTGATGAATTAAATGGTCAGGCTGACCTTGAATGTTCCTCTCTGTATATTTTTGTGGAGTTCAGTGAGTATTTAATTTCAGTCCCAGAAAATCTGTAATAATAATTTATATTAAAAAATGGCCAGGCGTGGAGGCTCACACTTATAATCCCAGCACTTTGAGAGGCCAAGCCAGGCAGATCACTTAAGGTCAGCAGTTCAAGACCAGCCTGGCCAACATGGTGAAACCTCATCTCTACTAAAAATATAAAAAGTAGCCGGGCATGGTGGCAGACACTTGTAATCCCAGCTACTCGGGAGGCTGAGTCAGGAGAATCATTTGAACCCAGGAGGTGGAGTGAACTGAGATGGTGCCACTGTACACACTCCAGCCTGGGCAACAGAGGGAGACTCTGTCTCAGACAAACAAACAAAAAAATAGAGCATAATAGAAGAAACAAAGCAAAATATTGCTTGGAATTTGAATATCAGTTTTAAGGTGGTTTATTATAGTCTAGACATGAAATTCATAACATACCAACAACTACTTTAAAAACAAGTACTTTTTAAAAAAAAGGTAATGATGAAATACCTTTTTTTTTTTATAATTACCTATACTCTGTGGTTATTTGGGCAGACAAAGCTGGCTTGCAGTGAACTATACTGATTTTAAGAGAAGTCAGCTTTCTACTTGAAATTTAAGTGTGCAGTTCTTCCCTTACATGGCTCATGGAGTCTTAGAAAAATTCTCATGTGCTTTCAGACTTGAGTCAGAAAGAAAAATAAGTTCTATGATTGATTTACTCACAATAACTGCAAAACTCAATTTATTTTGTAGACTCAGAGAATGACTATCTTGGTCAAATCTCTGATTTCACAGATAACATATCAGAGCCTAAAAAGTATCAGACAGGCCTCTTTCAATTCTACCCTGTGAGTCAAGTCTTTTCAACAAGGTACAGGTTATCACATTAGGGGCTGTGGCAAATGCAGAGATGATTAAGATTAAAAGCCTGAGCTCAAGGAGTGGGCAGATGCTATGAAGCCGGGGATCTGCAGTACAGAGCAGATGCCGTACGTGCCGTAGGTGATGCACAAATAGCTGTAAGAAGTCAAAGGTGTCAGAAAGAGAAATTGCAATTTTTTACATTATTACATCTTAACAAAGACTTTGTAAAGGCAAAATCATAGTGGCATTTAAATGTTGTGCCTTAAAGCAGAATTGCAACAAACAGAGGTGAAAGCAAGAGGAGGGAGCAGCTGTGGTTGCTGCTGTGCAGCAGTGAGAAGAGGGTGAGTTTGGAGAGCCACACATGACCTTGTTTGGCAGACCCTGGGTGTGTGTGAGTGAGCGATGAACTGGAAGCAGGGCTGCTGGGATAGAATGAAGCTACATTTGAAGGACTTCGAGGGATTGTAGGGAAAAGTGAGTCAAATTCAGAAACCAAATCTGATGTTTCAATGGGTGTTTTGTTTTTTGAGACAGAGTTTCACTCTTGTTCCCCAAGCTGGAGTGCAATGGCACGATCTGTGCTCACCACAGCCTCCACCTCCCGGGTTCAAGCAATTCTCCTGCCTCAGTCTCCCGAGTAGCTGGGATTACAGGCATGCGCCACCACACCTGGCTAATTTTGTATTTTTAGTAGAGATGGGATTTCTCCATGTTGGTCAGGCTGGTCTCGAACTCCCGGCCTCAGATGATCTGCCCTCCTCGGCCTCCCAAAGTGCTGGGATTACAGGTGTGAGCCCACTGCACCCAGCCTCAGTGGGTGTTTTTAAGATGTGAATAAAATAAATCTCTAATCTCATTATAACTTGTTTAGCTATGTGTTTACAAAGCCTCCTGAAGAACGGTTCACTTTTTGCAGAGAAAGTGGCAGGTGGCTAGTTTTGTTTTATGATGCTTCTTTTAGATGTCATTTTTAGCAGGTGAGGCTTGGGGACCTTGTCTTGGGATATGGGGGGCAGGTTTTGTTCATAATGTATGCTCTGTCCCCTGATTGCCAGAGTACGTGGAGAGGTTGCATCAGGGGGTTTCTGAGTATTCCATGACCAGCTCTGATGTCTCTCCCCTTCTCCTGTCTGTTGTGGGCTCTGAGGGATGGTAACAGGGAATCTGTCTGGGGATGAGCAGGGTTTGGCTGAGCCCCTGCAAAGCCCCCTCCCCAAGACATGTGAAAGGGGCGAAGGGCTCTGTTTGACTCCTAGGTCCATTTTCCCTAAACAGCATCTAGTTTTGGAATTAAAATAAACTGAAAAAAGGTTAAATCTAGGCTCCCCAAGATTTCCTCCCCTTGTATTTCCCTCTTTTGGTCCCTTCCCTAGCCTTTTCTTTCCTTTCCCTAGGGGTTTGCAAAACAATTCTAAGGCTCAGGACACATTTTGTAGTGGGAACAAAGAAACAGAATCGGAACAGTTGAGAAATTGAATCTAATATAATCCTAAAGAAAGAAACCTGTGTCCACCTCTGTGGCACCAAAATGCAGCTCAGTAGATGTGATTAATTAAGCAATGAACAAAGACTAAATACCCACCATGTGCAAATTACTATGCTGCTGGAGATAGAAAGTGGACAGTGCTGTAATTCAAAGTGGAATTGTTAGCTTTGTAACCGTAATAACTAGTATTTGTACAGCGTTTTTAGCTTGAAGAGTTTTTCACAGATGATAGCTCATTTGGTCCTTGCAAACCCCATAACGATGGATAATATTAATATTGTCACTTCACATATGAGAGTCTGATACTCAGAGACGTTAAGCGTGTCTAAAGTCACAGGGCTATTGCCAAGACGAGGACCAAGGTCTTCAGGTGACAAAATCCAACCTCCTTCTCTTTAACCACACAGGCTGATGGAAGCTGAGGTAAATATTTCCAATTTATGGGAATGTATAATCATGGAGCCAATTTTGTCTTTTCCTACAACTTATTAATTAGTGGACCCACAGTAGAATAAAAGCAAAACCCTTACCTTCTGCCACAGTTACCACCAACCAGCAGACCAGTAACCAGTAGGAGAAGCAGTGTCTGCGAGCCATGGCTTCTACGCTGAGCTGTCACTGCGTTGAACCTGATGTTGCTTTAAAGGGGAGTTGGTGAGTCACCAGCAGCCTGATTCAGGTAATTTGCATTTGCACAGTGGACCACAGTGATCAGGGCTTGCGGTATGAGGGTAAGAAATCAGCAAGGAAATACCAGACAGTATTTGTCAACCAGAAGCTTCTTGTAATGACAGCCAGATATCAATCATCTCTCCTCAGAGGGGGATTTTGGACAACCACGCCTTCACCATCCTTCTAATCCCTCAAATCTTCTCCCATGTTAATGCCTTTCAGTTGTGTATATGAGTCTTCCTCTGCAAGAGAAATAAGCTGTCCAGAAATATGCAACAGTGCTTTGCTCTGTGCAGCTTACCTACTTAAAAACCGAAACAAGAGGGAGAGGGCATTATCCGGAGGCTTCCTGACCCTGGTGGTTTGCAGTGGAGAGTTGGGGATCATTCTTAGGCCCCCAACCAGGGTTTAGGCTGCTTATCTGCTCTGCTTTTGTCCAGGAGGCAAGGGAAGCAGAATCAGAAAACTATCTTCCCTAGTGGTCATGTCGGTCACTGTCTAAACAAACATAAACATTTGGGAGAGTAACTTAGTGAGTCGTCCTTTCACGGCTCCTCCTGATTCACCATATTGCATATAAGATGGACATGACATATCTACGTCCAGTTGGTTTCCTGAGGGAAAGACTTCATCAGCTGCTGGATATATGAGAGGGGATTGTCACAGGTGATTAAGAACATGGACCTTGGAGTTAGGAAAAATTCCAGTCTTTGTTCCTTTCCTTACTAGATGAGTGACTGTGGTGAGTCCTTGTGACTTGCTGAAGCCTCAGGGGCCTCATCTGTAAAATGGGACTTGTGGTACTACCCTCAGAGGAATTTGTGAATTAAGGAGATGCTTTTTAAACATTTTTTTTTTTTTAAATTTCAATATCTTTTGGGGTACAAGTGGTTTTTGGTTACATGGATCGATTCTATAGTGGTAAATTCTGAGATTTTTAGTGCACCCGTCCCCTGAGCAGTCTACACTACACCCAGTATGTAGTCTTTTATCCCTCACCCCCTTCCCAACCTCCCCAGCCCCTAGCCTCTAAAGTCCATTATATCATTCTGTATGTCTTTGTGTCCTCATAGGTCAGCTCCCACTTGTGAGTGAGAACATACGATATTTGGTTTTCCATTCCTGAGTTACTTAACTTGGAATAATGGCCTCCATCTCCATCCAAGTTGCTGCAAAAGACATTATTTCATTTTCTTTTTATGGCTGCGTGGTATTCCATGGTGTATTTCTACCACATTTTCTTTATCCACTTATTGGTCAATGGACGCTTAGTTGGTTTCATATCAAGGAGTTAATTGACATACAGCTCCAACCACAGTGCCTGGCCTGTGAAAGGAAGTGTTTGTGATTGTCATTAAATTATAATAACCTCAACTGATAATTTATTCTCTTAGGAGGCTGTACTTGCCAAATCAATTAATCACTGAACAGACCTCCACTTTAAGGAGAACATTTTCCTGGGTATCATATGGAAAAAAAAAAAAAAAAGAACAAACTAAACATGGTCCTGTCTTTGAAGGACTGACAATTTAACAAGAGAGACTGTGCAAACTGAAAATCAAAATGAATAAGGATGCAAACACTCACAGATAGAAAATGGAAAGTTCCTTAGGCTTGATGTTAGTCCTAGGCAAACTTCCAGAACAGATAATCAGATGGATGATTTGTCAGCAGTTTGAAAAGGAATCAGGAAATATCCAGGACAAGTTGAATTCCTTAGACTTGCCACTCATTCAATAATTCTGTATTGACTTTTACTTATTCAGCATCAGACACTGGTCTAGGTGCTGGGGCTAAAGATAAGATTCCTGTTCTCATGGAACTTATAGTCTAGGAGACATTAAATATTAACTCAGGTGTAACAGTAAAGGGTTTTGAGTGCTAAGAGAGAGGAAGGACTGAAGGTCATGGGAGAATGAAGCAGAGAAACACAGTCTATAATTTTACACCAATGGGTCAGTATCACATATGCTACTTTGTCCCCTTCATTGGAGATACACTACAATGCCAATAGAATTAGATTCACATAATCACTTTAACCACTGCCCGTTGTTTCATTTTATAGATTTACTGTAATTTATTTAACCAAACTTTAAATTGATGGACATTTCTATTATTTCTTCTGATTCTCTTTCTTTTTTGTTTTGGAGTGCTAATGAGCTTTCATCTTAAATGTTGATGAAAATAAATAACAAAAGCAAAATAACTTATTTTTTCATTCAAATCTATTGTTCTGAAATTTATAAAATAAAGGAACAAAATTTTAAAAGGAATACATTTTTTTTTTTTTCTTTCTTTTGAGATGGAGTTTCACTCTGTTGCCCAGGCTGGAGTGCAGTGGTGTGATCTCAGCTCACGTCAATCTCTGCTTCCTGGGCTCAAGCAATTCTCATGCCTCAGCCTCCTGAGTAGCTGGGATTACAGGGCTACTTGGGAGGCTGAGGCATGAGGGTGTGCCACCACACCCAGCTAATTTTTTTGTATATTTGGTAGAGACGGGATTTCGCCATGTTGGCCAGGCTGGTCTCGAACGCCTGACCTCAGATGATCTGCCCACCTTGACTTCCCAAAATGCTGGGATTACAGGCGTATGTCACTGCACCTGGCCAAGGAACACAATTTAAAAAATTTTATCAAATTCTTATCCAGCAGAAAACTCTAACATTTCTTTATTATTGGTGTATAGAATAACTAAGTCTTGGCATATCTTATTTCTTTGTTTGTTATATATAGAGTGGAGCCAAGTGTTTCACAACACATAAAATCAATGAAACTGGTGTGAAGTTTCACATTCATTTGCCAAAATCCTTATACCTTAAAAGTATGAAAATATTTCTGAAAGCTTATTTCAAATGCAGTAGTTCTGGTAAAAATATCTTTTTAGTCATATACTTTATCCACAAATCATGTACTTGCAGATTGATCAATGAGAATCTAATGTCTATGTTTCCCAATGTCAAGAAGGCTATAAATGGCTTTGAGTCACAGTTGTTAGTCCAGTGTGTTAAGGGGAAGGACCCATGTACGTAGGCCAGTTTGTGTTAGGTCTTTTTCTCACAATGACCTTATGCGGTATTGAGAGGAGTTACATTTCTTTCCTCAAGACTGAAAGATATTAGGTGGTAATTACGACTGAGAGTCAGAACTGAGATTTTTCTGATTCCAAAATTCATGTTTTTTCTTCTAATTAAATATACAGTCATATGCTGTATAATGACTTCTTGTCCATGACAGATGGCATATGTGACAGTGGTTCCATAAGATTATAATGGAGCTGAAAAATTCCTATTGTCGAGTGACTTTGTAGATGCCATAAAGTCATAACACAATGCATTACTCACATGTTTGTGCTGATGATGCTGGTATAAACAAAGCTGCTGCGCTACTAGTCATGAAAAAAGTGTAATACTTACAGTTATGCATAGTACATAATACTTGGTAATGATAAATGACTATATTACCGGTTTATGCATTTACTATACTATAGTTTTCATTGTTATTTAAGACTGTACCCTTTCTATTTATGAAAAATAAGTTTGCTCTAAAATAGCTTCAGGCAGGTCCTTCAGAAAGTATTCCAGAAGAAGGCATTTTTATCATAGCAGATGGCAGCTCCATGCGTGTTATTGCTCCGAAAGATCTTCCAGTGGAACAAGATGTGGAGGTGGAAGACAGTGGCAGTGATGATGCTACCCTGTGTAGGTCTAGGCTAATGTATGTGTTTGTGTCT
>NW_012120710.1:6813579-6870519 GCF_000951035.1 Colobus angolensis palliatus | reverse complement strand
TTTCACCATGTTAGCCAGGATGGTCTCAATCTCCTGACCTCGTGATCCGCCCACCTTGGCCTCCCAAAGTGCTGGGATTACAGGTGTGAGCCACCATGCTCAGCCTGTGTGCAGTGTTTATAAAGTCTACAGGAGTGTAATGTCCTTCACATTCACATGCCACTCATTCACTCACTGCCCTACCCAGAGCAACTTCCCATCCTGCAAGCTCCATTCATGGTAAGTACCTTACACAGGTGTACTTTTTTTTAAATCGTTTATATGGTATTTTTACTCTTTCTTTTCTATGTTTGGATACACAAACACTTACCATTGTGTTACAACTGCCTACAGTATTCAGTACAGTAACATGCTCTATAGGTTTGTAGCCTAAGAATAATAGACCTATACCATATAGCCTAAGTGTGTAGTGGGCTATACCAACCATGTTTGTGTAATGCACACTATGATGTTGGCACAGTGACGAAATTGCCTAATGATGCATTTCTTAGAGAATATCCATGTTGTTAAGCAATTCATGACTGTATTCAGTTTGTTTTAAACATTCATTCATTCATTCATTTACTCACTAATTCATTAGTGGATTTATGTTCTTATTTTAATGGGCTCTTCTGTTTTATGTCCTTCTTCTTAACAACCTGTGTGGAAGGAGGCTCTTTCCTGCCAACACCACTTAGGAAAGTCCCAGGGAAGACCTCTGGTTGGCCAAGCATAGGTCTTATGGCTAGGGAGGGTGGGAAGGGTCCATTACTAGAAGAAGTCCGGGGACAGCAGAGACTGGGCCACTAGGGATGTCAGCCGAGTCGCTACCCTGATCTGTGCCTAGTACACCTATAGCATCAAGTGGCCTTCCCACCCAATCAATCCCAGTATGTGTGTGTTACTTAGAAAGCCGGATAACAGGTATAGGACAATCAATGTTCCTGTGAAAAAGAAAAGAGAACAACTTTTTATGACCCAAAGCCTGGGATTGCTATAAACAATACTTATACTGTAATGCTTCCTTGTGGGGAGAATGTTAGGAAATAGTTGTCAGTGACTAGGATCTTGTGGTTCAGTGACATCTGGGCATGTGAACTTGTCCCAACCAATTGTCAACCAAGATGGAATTATTCACTGGTTTCAGTCTATTCAGTGTCTGTATCTAAGTCACCTTGAAAAAAAGTTTCCAATATATGTAGTGAGACATGTTGTCACAGAAGGAATACTAATCTAAGAAGGCTTTGTTGAACTTCTTAGGGGAAAGTTCCTGATGTCCTCCACCACAGGTTTGGAGCCCAGAGAAGCAGGGCCTCTGGCACCTGGGAGCATAGCTTCGGGAGTTGAACTTTGCTGTCTCATCACTTAGTTCATTCAACAACTATTTATTGGGTGCCCACTATCTGCCAGACACTATTCCATGGACTTGGGATACAGGTAAAAATACCTGTTCCAGTGGAGTTAACATTCTAGTGTGGTAGAGACAGAGAATAAACAATAAATACAACACATGAGTAAATCAGTTAATATGTTAGACTATTCCAAAATACGTGGTATAAAAAAAAAAGATGATCAGTGTAAGGAATGTGGGAGAGTTGGAATTTTAATTAGAAGATGATATTCTGGTGAGCACCGTGGCTCATGCCTATAGTCCCAGCACTTTGGGTGGCTGAGGTGGGCAGATCATTTGATTCCAGGAATTAGGAGTTTGAGATTGGTCTGGGCAACATGGGAAAATCCTATCTTTACAGAAAATACAAAAATTATCCAGGTGTGGTGGTCCATACCTGTAGTTCTACCTACTTGGTAGGCTGAGGTGTGAGGATCTCTTGAGCCTGGGAGGTTGAGGCTGCAGTGAGCCGATTGCACCACTGCACATCAGCCAGGGTGACAGAGTGACACCCTGTCTCAAAAAAAAAAAGAAGAAGAAAAAAGGTATTCCAACAAGGACTTGAGGGAAGTGGGTAAATTATCCATGTGCATATCTAGAGGAAGAATGTATCAGGCAGAGAGTACAGCCAATGGCAAGGTCCTGAGACCGAAGTAGGCTTGGGATATAACGCAGGACAGCAGGGAGACTGTTGTCGCTGAGGCTGAGTGAGTCAGGGGGACAGGCATAGCAGAGGTCAAGGATTAATGGGAGGGGAGATCGTTATTCTGAGTGAAATGGCAGCCACTGGAGGGTTTTTCAGAGAGGTGTAACATGATCTTACATTTAAAAAGGACAACTCTGGTCACTGTGTACAGATGGCAGGGGGCGGGATGGTCCAGCTATAGCTGACTGCTGCAGTAGTTTTGTGGCGAGATTATATGACTCATATTGGGGTGGTAGTGGTGGAGGTGTGAGAAATGGGGAGATTCAGGGCATACTTTGAAGGTAGAATTGACAGGATTTCCTGATGAACTGGAAGAGGGTGTGAGAGACACGGGGGAGTCATGGATAATATCATGGCTTTTGGTCTGAGCCTTTGACCGCTGGAGTTAAGTGTGTTCAGATGATGAGATTATGGTTGAATTTTAAAAAAGTTATTATTTATTTATATTTTTGAGACAGAGTTTCGCTCTGTCGCCCAGGCTGGAGTGCAATGTCGTGATCTGGGCTCACAGCACCTCCGCCTCCCGGGTTCAAGCGATTCTCGTGCCTCAGCCTCTTGAGTAGCTGGGATTAAAGGCACGTGCCACCACACCCGGCTTTTTTTTTTGTACTTTTAGTAGAGACAGGGTTTCACCATGTTGGCCAGGCTGGTTTCAAACTCCTGACCTCAGGCGATCCACCCACCTCAGCCTCCCAAAGTGTTGGGACTACAGGTGTGAGCCACGGCGCCCAACCCTATTTTTTTTTTAATAAATAAAAAAATTGAGAGAATAAAAATGTCTTGTTTTGGAAGATACCCAGGCACTTTAGTGAGTAAATGGTAAGAGGCACTTTAGTGAGTAAATACTAAGAAATTTTCCAACAAGTCATTGAAAGAGTGTATGGAGAGGGGCTGGGCACAGTGAGTGGTTCACGCCTACGATCCCTGTGCTTTGGGAGGCCCAGGAGGGCAGGTGGCTTGAGCCCAGGAGTTTGAGACCAGCTTGAGCCACATAACGAAACCCCATCTCTAAAAAAAAAAACACACACACAAATTAGCCAGGTGTGGTGGCACCTGTAGTCTCAGCTACTTGGGAGGCTGAGGTGGGAGGATTGCTTGAGCCTGTGGAGGTCGAGGCTACAGTGAGCCATGATTGTGCCACCACACTCCAGCCTGGGTGACAGAGTGAGACCCTACCTCAAAACAAACAAACAAACGCATCTGTGGAAGGATGGATAAGGGGCAAGTGCTGTGGAATGTCAACACTGGAGAGGTGAGATTTCCACATCCGGGCATGAAGGCCTGGTTGGCAGTGTGCCAGGAGCCTTGTGTCCAGAGCAGCTTTGTTGGAGGAGAAAGGACGAGGCGAGCAGATGAGTTGATGAGTAAGGCATAGTTTCTGTTGACCCACATGGGCTCTGCATTCTCTGGCTTGCCCTGTTTTACCACCTGTGACCTCCTATATAGCAGGCCCTTGAATAACGAGGTTTTGTTATAAAGTTGATGAGGGGGAAAGAAAGTTGATTTCTGGCTCCGGCCGCTGTGTGTGTGGAGTCTTGAGTATTCTCCCCAGGTCTGCATGGGTCTTCTCTGGGTGCTCTGGTTTCCTCCCACTTTCCACAGCTGTGCAGGTTAGGTGACCCGGCATGTCCACTTGGTCCCAGTGTGAGTGAGTCTCGCTGTGTAAATGAGAGTGCCCTGTAATGGGATGGTGTCCTGGCCAGGGCTGGTTCCCACCTTGAACCCTGAGCTGTCAGGACAGGCTGTGGGCACCTGCAATCCTGAACTGGAATCATTGGGTGAATAAATAACTTACTCATTTTTATTAATCTTTCTTAAGTGTATGTAGAGTTCACACTTATTTCAATGTTTAATATTAGAAGTGTTTTGGCTTTGACGTTTACTACTTTATGTAGTAAGGTTTGATGGTATTATTATGACTAGAAATAAGCGGTAGAATCTTAACTCCTGTTTCTATCCATTAGCTTATGGTAAAGTTGGTTTCCTTATAGTCATTTCGTTTAAAGTCACAGTTTTCAAGAACCTATCAATGCTGTTAGTGAGAACTTAGACTGAAATTGTGTTTTGTGCATGTCCTCCCTCTCTGGACGTTGGGACCCTTGATGGCAAGAACAGTCTTTTAATTTTTTTTTTTCAAATTCATTTTAAATTGCAGTAAAATATACATAACATAAAATGGACCATTTTAACTACTTTTAAGTGTACAGAAGAACCAAGTCTTGATTAGTTTTAGCCTCAGGGTTTGGCACAGGGACACTCAGCAAATGGTTGTGAAAGGTATGGAGGAGGAGGGAAGGAAGAAGAGTCTGCGCCTGTACCTGCATGTTCACGCACCTGGTTGTCCAGCAAGTCTGCGTCAGGGAAGGACTCTGGGGCAGGAGGTGGCTTTACCCAGGGGTCTTTAGCTCTCTGTTGTGCTCTGCTTTCTGGATTTGGGCTCAGGGCAACCTCATCTCTTCTTTTCTCTCCTGCTCACACCCTGCAATAATTTGATGTGCCAACTTGGCTGGGCTTTAGTACCCAGATAGTTGGTCAAACATTATTCTGGATGTTTCTGGGAGGGTATTTTGGGATGAGTGGGCTTTGAGTAAACAGATGGCCCTCTGTAATGTGGATGGGCCTCATCTGATCAACTGAAGGCTGGAATGGAATAAAAGACTGAGCTTCCCTGAGTAAGGGAATTGTG
This sequence comes from Colobus angolensis palliatus, assembly GCF_000951035.1. Lineage (NCBI taxonomy): Eukaryota > Metazoa > Chordata > Mammalia > Primates > Cercopithecidae > Colobus > Colobus angolensis. Next base: position 6,865,758 of record NW_012120710.1, on the reverse strand, counting down.
CAGCAGACAGTTTTTGGACTGGAACTGTAGTATAGGCTCTTCTCTGAGTCTTCAGCCTACTTTCTGCAGGGTAGGCCTGCAGATTTTGGACTTGCCAGCCTCCATAGCTGCATGAGGGACTTCCTTAAACTAAACCTCTCCTCTCTATATACTCATCCTATTGGTTCTGCTTCTCTAGGGAATCCTAACACATGCCCATATTCTTTCTCTGTCATGCTTAAATGTGTTGCTTGACAGGTTTAGTGAACAAATACATAGGAAAAGATTTGATAAATCAATTGCTTCTAAATGAGAGCTTGGGTGTTTATGGACAATGAAGGGGCATGGCCAGTGCTCCTTGACTGGAGATGTGTGGGAGGACTAAGAATTTCAGGTTGGTGTGTGAGCACTGAACTGCCTCTAACACAGACACTTCAGAAAGATGCTGGTGAAGAGAGCAACCCCTCTGTCTCAGCATGGAATATCCTTCACCCAGAGGCTGAACATCAGGATTTTGGGGAGAATCTTGTAGTGACTTCCCTGCTTCAGTTCCCCTCTTCTCAGTCTCTCTTTCCCTCTTTCCTTGTGATTTGAACATGTGTTTGGAATTTCAGGGAGCTCAAACTGAAGACACTGGCTTTGGATACAATGAAAATGGTTTTTGCTAAGTAATTTATTTCAGATGCTTAAATTGAGACAATGGCAACCATCCTTCTGTATTAACTGAGATGGAAGCTAGCAGCCTGAGAAGGAAAAAAAAAACCCAAAGATGAAACCTCTTGGGCCAGCAATGTCAGAAAGGCTAGGCTGTTCTAGCTGTCCACATGCGGCTACAGGGTGGGCCCACAGAGCTGCCTCTCACATCCTCGAGGGCCCACTGGAGGTCTGCCTGAGGCTGGATCAGCTTTACCTGCTACTTTTATCGCTCAAGTTCTGCTCAGAGAAAGGCCCTGTCCTGCTGCTGGGCCTTGAGGAAGCCACGGTGAGCTGCTGGTATGTCCGATTAGGCTAGTCTCCCATCTGTGGTCACAACTGCAGATGCTGCCTGGGAGAGGCATTCTTCTCACAGGGCCACGGTGAGTAATCCGGGGAAGCTGCTATTCAGGCTGCCTCAGTCAGGATTATGTGTGTCAGGGACAATGGGGAGTGGTGGGCACCCCTGAGTCAGGTTGAGGGAGGCCTAGCGCTGCTCGGGGTTCTCTGTAAGAAGCACCATGAAGGGACAGGTGCTCTTTTGGGCGATCTAAAGGTTCTGTGGTTGGCGCTGATTTGAAGGTGGCCTGGATAACTTCCTGCAAGGCTTGCTTGGGCATCTTCTGCTGGGATTCCTCCTAAAAGGGGGTTCAGGCACCTTAACCACACCTCCAGTTCCCTCAGTTTGCATAGCAGGAGCCTGAGGCCTGCAGAAGGTTCCTAACCTCATCCTAGTGATTTAGCAACAGAATGGCAGTAATATCCTGGTGAGGGGCAGAGTAATGACAGCCCACATTCACTGATGGTTTGAAACAGAGTATTAAACCAGTGGGGTGAATCCGTGCTCTGCTCTCTGCCCTGCCATTGTTTAGCTGTGAGATCTGGGACCAGTCAGCTTCTCTGCCTCTCGATTTCCTCATCTATGTTATCATTTACTATATTCTAAGCATCACTGTTGTAAGAATTGGACATACATTAAGTCATTTAATTCTTTTTTTTTTTGAGATGGAGTCTCACTCTGTCGCCCAGGCTGCAGTGCAGTGGCATGATCTCGGCTCACTGCAAGCGCTACCTCCCGGGTTCATGCCATTCTCCTGCCTCAGCCTCCCGAGTAGCTGGGACTACAGGCGCCCGCCACCATGCTCGGCTAATTTTTTGTATTTTTAGTAGAGACGGGGTTTCACCGTGTTAGCCAGGATGGTCTCAATCTCCTGACCTTGTGATCCACCCGTCTCGGCCTCCCAAAGTGCTGGGATTACAGGCTTGAGCCACCGCGCCTGGCCCCAAGTCATTTAATTCTTAAAACAACCCAATGAGGTAGTTACTATTGTCATCCCCATTTTATTTTATTTTATTTTTTTTGAGACGGAGTCTCGCTCTGTCGCCCAGGCTGGAGTGCAGTGGCGCGATCTCGGCTCACTGCAAGCTCCGCCTCCCAGGTTTACGCCATTCTCCTGCCTCAGCCTCCCGAGTAGCTGGGACTACAGGCGCCCGCCATCTCGCCCGGCTAGTTTTTTGTATTTTTTAGTAGAGACGGGGTTTCACCGTGTAGACCAGGATGGTCTCGATCTCCTGACCTCGTGATCCACCCGTCTCGGCCTCCCAAAGTGCTGGGATTACAGGCTTGAGCCACCGCGCCCGGCCTGTCATCCCCATTTTAGAGATGAGAAAACTGAGGCGCAGAGAGGTTGTCCTGTGGCTAACAAGTGGCAGAGCCATGCTATGAACCCAGGCAATTTGGTTCCAGAATTCTTGATTTTAATTTCTAGACTAGGTGTGCTCTTTTCTGGCTGTCGTCCGATTGCAGTGAGACTCTGTGATAGCATCCTTAAAATTCACCCAGGTCCTGTAGGACAAAACACTTGGTTAATGTTTTTTTCAAGGTAAAATAAATAATGGAGTGGGAATCTACAGATTAAGAGAGACTTTAGAGACATATCAACCCGTTACAATGTTTGGAGGGAGATTACTGTTAAATGTTTTTAGGTGAAATAGTGATATATATGCTTGTCTAAAAAAAAAACTAGAGTCCTAGGCCAGATGTGGTGACTCACACCTGTAATCCTAGCACTTTGGGAGGTCGAGGTGGCGGGGGCTATCACTTGAAGCCAGGAGTTCAAGACCAGCCTGGCCAACATGGTGAAACCCTGTCTCTACCAAAAAATACAAACATTATCTGGGCATGGTGGTGCACTCCTGTAGTCCCAGCTAATCAAGAGGCTGAAGCATGAGAATCACTTGAACCTGGGAGGCGGAGGTTGTAGTGAGCTGAGATTGCGCCACTGCACTTCAGCCTGGGTGACGGAGTGATGACCCGAGATTGTGCCACTGCACTCCAGCCTGGGTGACGGAGTGAGACTCTGTCTCTAAGAAACAAAAAAAAAATTAAAAATAGAGTCCTTATCTTTTAGAGATATATGCTGAAATAGCTACAGATTATATGTTGTTTGGGATGTGCTTCAAAATAATCAGAGGACGGGAGAGAGTGAGGATATGGATAAAACAAGACTGTCCATGTTTAATAACTGTTGAAGCTGGTTGATGGATGCATTAGAGTATATTATACTCTCTACTTTTGTTTGGAACTTTCCATTATAAAAAGTTTTTAAGAAATCACCGTATATAAATGTTTGTTTTATTCTCTCCGAGAAATGTCAAAAGCACATGGACCTACCTCATGGCTTTTGAGAAGAGCAATAGTCCACAAGGAGGGAGTGGATGGGACATTGCTAAGAAGAGTCAGCTTCTAAGAGTGTAGTTTATTTGGGGTGACCCATAGTGCCTATATTGTCTATCATGGTCATAACAAGGATAGAATACTTCTATGCTGTTCCCCTTGTTCTGGTAAACAAATGTACATGAAACGATTTACTAACAAAAACTCTTCACGCTGCAGCTATCCTCCACCACTACAGAGCCAGCCCACTCTCTTCTCTCTGCCCCACTGCCATTATTTTGGCTTGCCCAGCCCAGTACATATCCAGTTCTTCTGATGACTTAACCCTGATTTCCGTCTGGAAAACCATCATTTCTCTACTCTCTTGGTTCCAGGACTCGGCTGTAATCTGTGCCTGCCAATCATAGCATAGCATTCCTAAGCCACAGATATTTGTTTAGGGTTGAGTATTTGATTCAAGCCATTTCAGTCAGACTCAGTCCAAACTAGTCCTGGGACTGTTATATGAATGACTGGAAAGGAGGCACACATTTTGTCTTTGGACTTGAAGTTGTGAAGGGAGAGGCTGCTTGATAGAGCAGAGTGGAGAGACTCCAGATTCTGATAACATCATTTGAACTCCTAGATCCAGCTGTACCTGAAGCCATACACAGTATGCCACAAGTGGTTTGCTAAAACTTGTTCTGAAATATTACTAATATACTATAGTAGCAAATCACATAGAGAATGAAAATTCTTAAGCCTACTATTAAAACGTAGAAAGAAGAGCTATTAATTTTTATGCTCTTGTATTTGATTATAGGCTAGAGATGTAGACATAGAGTAAAAAATGGTGTCAGTTCCAGTGGTTGAGTAAAGCATTAGCAGAGATCAGGACCAATCTTTCATCATTCCATGCATTCTTTCTGAGAGCTGAGAGAAACCAGGTGACTAGACAGACTCCTGTGCAGGTGAAACCCATGGATATTTGAATGTTTTGCCTGGGTGTGTGGTAAGGTGACTTCATCCTGAGTGTGCATCTGCCCTGTTTATGCTTGGCCGTAGCATCAGACAGATCCAGATTGTGGTAATGAGTAACTGTGGGCTTTCCTCAGCTTCAGACACAAGATGAGTTCACATTTTATCCTTCAGCCTCTAAATGCCCCAACTGGAGCTTCCAAATGAAGTGACTGAAGTCTGGCCTTTGAGACGTTGTGAATGTTCAGCAACAATTCAACAATGCGTGAAGCAAAGTCTCTGGGTCTCCCAGAATAAATAAAAAAAGATGAGACAAAACAAAAGTCTCTGGGTCTTGCACTGTAGATCGGAACCGACAACAACATGACTTCATATTATGATATGAAGACATCATTATACCAGCTGTGAAACCTTGGGCAAATTATCTAGCTTTTCTCTGTTTAATTTCCTCATCTGTAAAATGAGAATAATCATAATAATACCTACCTTATAGGGTTGTGGTGATGTTAAATGAGTTAATAAAGTTTAAGTGCTTTGAATAAAGATTGGCACCTTATGTTAGCTATGATGTTTACTGAGAAATAATTTTTTGCCTTGAACAAATATTTCTCTTGAACATGGATATCTGAAACAAAACATAGGCAGAAATATGAGGATTTACGGAAATTGTGATCAGCTCTGTGAGAGTGTGTAATACTTCTCAGATATCAGTACTTTGAAGTCACATTCTTTAGTTTTCTGAGGTATTGGGTCAGCTGGAAAGCTGAAAGTTTGAGGTTCTCATTTATAGGCAGTCATTTGTAGGGTTTTGCTGGTGACCAGTCACAGGCAAGCTAATTAAAATCTTAAAAACACACCTACCCAGACAGTGGTTTATTTAAATCTTAAATAGATGGGCTGGCAGGGGTTTGGGAGATTTCTTTAAAATATGTAGGTGTCAGTAGGTGTCACAGGAAATACTGGTAATTCAAGACTTAGATCCAACGTTAGCCAATGTCCCAGGGGGATGATGAAGGTAATGATAACAAGTAATGCCTCATTTTTCAGAGATGAAATGGTTTTGATTTTTTTTTTTGGAGATGGAGTCTTGCTCTGTTGCCCAGGCTGGAGTGCAGTGGTGCAATCTTGGCTGACTGAAACCTCCGCCCCTCTGGGCTCACGCGATTCTCCTGCCTCAGCCTCCCGAGTAGCTGGGATTACAGGTGCCTGCCACCATGCCCAGCTAATGTTTGTATTTTTAGTAGAGACGGGGTCTTGCCACGTTGGCCAGGCTGGTCTTGAACTCCTGACCTCAAGTGATCCGCCTGCCTCAGCCTCCCAAAGTGCTGGGATTACAGGCATGAGCCACTGTGCCTGGCTGGTTTTGATTTAAATTTGTAGAATGCTATTATTATAACTTTCTTTTCCTCCCTTCCTTCCTTTTTTTGTTCTCCTTTCCTCCCTCCCTTCTTCTCTCTTTCTTTCCTGTGCACTCTCTCTCTGTTCCCAGGAAGTATATAACCCCCTCTCTAGAGGTAACCACCATTAACAGTTTGCATACATCTTTTCTTTCTTTTTCTATATACTTACAGACACACACAAACACACACACACGTGTACACTTATAAATCGTTTTGTAGGTGGGTTTCAAAACATTTTATATAAATGAGATACTATTTTGAGTTGCGCTTTATATTGCTTTTATCCACGTTAAGGTCTTGTCTTCCCATGGCGATAATATGGATTGATGTCTTTTTGAATTGGTGCTTATTGTTTCATTCCATGGGCACGCTACGGTTTTATTTATCCATTTACTACTTGATGGATATTTGGGTTGCCTTCCACTTTATGCTTTCACGAACAATCCTCACGTAGCCCTCATGTGGCACATACAGAGTCCCTTTGCTATCAGGTACATTTAAAAATAACTTACTAAAATGGTTTTTAGTTTTAATATGTAGAATACATTTGCATTTCCTCTTAAAATGTACCAGTCTTTATGGTGCCCTGGTGAGTTTGATCCTTTGGATAGTCATGTCTTGTTTCTAGTTACACTCTTTTCCCACGAGATTTTCAATAAAATATGTCCAGATGATGGTGATGGCCATAGAAACTTGAATTGTACATCTCAATAATCAAGACATTCTCTACTCTTAAGACCCATCTACAAGTGTTATAATAAGAGTGACAACCAAAAATGTTTTTACATCCTCAGGATTTCAAAGGTAATTTATTTCAGCTGTGTAGCCTGGCAACATTTTATACTGTTATAAAATCTACCTGTTTAACAAGCACCAGTATCCTTCATTTTTATTGAAATTTTATGTTGAGTACATTTTACTGGCAAGTCTGTAGCTGAATGCTTGTCTCCACAAGGTACTAATCACTAGTATCTGTGGTTAGCATCCTGCACAGCACGTACACTTCACTCTTTAATAAAATTCTTCTGTTTTACAGAGCACAAGGGCCCAAATCTGCACATTCAGATGTGATATTACCTTTCAACTGCACAAGCTGTACACAAGGATTTGAGAAGTTTATTATTGGACACAAATCTGTCAGGAACTCCTTTGCTGTTAACTAACCACAAACCATGGAGCTTAGGTGATCTGAGACTGTAGCTAGCCTGTGAACTCTTTCTGACTGGTTCAGAATGAGAAAAAGCTCTTGTTCCAGAATATAAACCAACATATGATTTCATTTACTAAGGAAGTCTTGCTCAGAAAAAAAATTGACTGAGCTAAATGGTGTGCTTTGTGATGTAGTTGACCTACATTCTGCTCCAAGTGCCTTAATTTGTACACTGATCTGTGAACATTCTAAGTAATACTGTCAAGATGTTTTATAAAGTTGAATGAATGGGTGAATGAATGAAACATATCTCAGATAGATTAAATGGCTTGTCAATATTGGAGTGAGAGGATGAAGAGGAGGAAGGTGATTAAAATTTTCCCTTTCAGTGATACAATGTTTCTTGCCTGCCTCTGAGCTGCCACAAGAGAGGGAAGATTATTTAAGCCACAAATAGCCTACCTGACCACTGTTGCCTGTCTACTTGCCATTCCCTACGAAATGCATTTCTCTCCTCTTGGTTTTTGTTCTTCTTCCTGTTCTTGTTTCTTTTTCCTGTGTTTCTGGGATGGGATGGGATTCAAAGAAGAAAGAAAAACAATATATGGATGGCTCATTGTATGGTCTCTATTTTACACACAATTAAATTCTCACCACTAATGGGTAAGATGCTATTGTCTACTTTGTAAGTGCTCAAATTCAGCAAGTTGACCCACTTCTCATATATAATGAAGTGGGAGACTGGGGACTTGAACCCAAATCTGTTTGATTCTCCCCAGCTGGTTTGGTCTCCTACTCTCACTTCCCAGGAAGGTGCCTACAGAATACAGGTCCTGGGACAGAACTTTCAAAGTGCCCGCACTGACAAACTTATGTTCGATTTTGTACTTTTGAATCTCCATTAATTTCATAGTTTCAGTACCTTTAATTGCCACAGACCCTGCTATATTGCCCACTTATCTGTATTTGTGTTATATACTCGTATGTCTCTGTAGGTTGTGAATGTCTTCAGCTTATTCCTGTTTGTTCCCTCACACTAGTGTATGGGGCTTCAAAAGCAGTGTATGTGATGGGTTACTACATTAAATATGTTAGTCTGTAAACTTCTTTATGTATCTGAGAAGACAGATATCAAATGATAGACCCAAACACTTAAACTGCAAGATGCTGTGGGTATAAATCAATTGAGTCATGTGTGTTGTCCAATAAAGTAGTGCACAATGAGGAGAAAGGCATTAGGCTGAATTCAAGAACCCATTGTCTTGAGATACGAGGCTGCGCTCCCTGGTATCCTTGGATTATGGTTTCTGGAACTTCATACTAGTGTGTAATCTCCTTGAAGACAGGAAGTGAATCTATGTTGTTTCTCCAATGCCTAGTGTATTTCCTGGCATACAGTTCCTGGCTCCTGAAGAGTATGTGTGGAAATGTTGAATGCGCTCGGTTCTCAGCATTTCTTCCTCAACTGCTCTGACTAGTGCTCATCATGGACCCTCATGTGGTTCTTACATTACAAATTGTAGGTCTTCTGCTCTTGGGTTTCCTGGTCCTAATCTAACATTTTCTTCTTTCATTTCAATCTCTGTCAGCTCCTGCTCTGCATCAGTCACAATTCTATGATCAGAAGCACAGCTAGCGGGAAGGTGAGGGATGTGGCAGCAGGCGGACAGTTGTTTATCCTGAGCATGTTCTCCAAAGGGAGCTGTGACAGTTTTAAAATATTAAATGAAGGTTGAGGCAGCAATGTGAAAGTAAAATCATGAGACCTATGAAGAGAGTAGTAGTCAACAAGTGGCATCAATGGCTCAGGCCCTACCCAGGCTTGCCTTTAGGTTTTAGAAACTTGGCTTCCCTCTCCCCATTAGTCCAGTGGAAGAGCCAATTATACCTCTCATCTTCTTAGGGATAGAATATTTTTTCTTTTGGCCAGAGAATCAGGCCCTCTACAAGTAGAATTTATCTTCTCAGGCACAAGCCAGGTTTCCCTGGCCCACTCCAATGACATTCTTATGTTCCTGTTTTTTTTTTTTTTTTTTTTACAATACTGAGGCTGTGAAACACAGGGCTTCCTAGTTCAGCTCACCTTTATCTGTTTTTGAGAATCTCAAATCCTACAATCTGGGTCATGTACGTAATTTCCTGTTTTGAGGCACTGTATATGCATGTCCAGAGTCCCTTGCTAGAGGAATATGAAACTTTTGAGCATTTCAGGATGTTTTTTAATGCTGTCTCCCAAACTGGGGCTGTCTACTCAAGTGCCATGCCCTATCTGGCTCATCATAACAAGCCAGAACCAAACTTTCCTTTAGATTCTCTCTTTGCCTCTTGTTACATTTGACTAACTTTGCAGTTGCTCCCACTTCTTGGCTTGGTTCTCTGATACTGTCTTAGCCTAGTATTAGTTCCCTATTGCCACTGTAAGAAATTACCACAAACTTAGTGGAGTAAAACACAACACAAATTTTCTTACAGTTGTTCTGGAGGTCCAAAATCTAAAATGGGACAGCAGGGCTGCATTCCCTCTGGATGCTCTCTGGGAGAATTCATCTCCTTCCCTTTTCCAGCTTCTAGAGGCTGCTCCCATTCCTTAGCTCATGGCTGCTCATTACCACAACCTTTGCTTCCATAGTCACATCTCCTTGGACTCTGATTCTCCTGCCTGGCTCTTGTAAGGACTCACGTGGAGAATCCAGGATAATGTCTCCATATTTTAGATCCTTAGTTTAATCAAATCTGCAAACTCTCTTTCACCATGTAAGAAATGTGATTGTATTAGTCCATTTTCACATTGCTGATAAAGACATACCTGAGACTGGGCAATTTACCAAAGAAAGAGGTTTAACTGGACTTGCAGTTCCACGTGGCAGGGGAGGCCACACAATCATGGCAGAATGCAAGGAGGAGAAAGTCACATCTTAAGTGGATGGTGGCAAGCAAAGAGAGAGAATGAGAGCCAATCGAAACGGGTTTCCCTTTATCAAACCATCACCTCCTTTGAGACTTATTCACTACCATGAGAACAGTATGGGGGAAACCGCTCCCATGATTCAATTTTCTCCCACCGGGTCCCTCCCACAACACATGGGAATTATGGGAGTACGATTCAATATGAGATTTGGGTGGGGACACTGAGCCAAACCATATTAGTGATATTCACAGGTTCTAGGGATTAGGACCTGGACATCTTTGCAGGGGGCATTATTCTTTCACAGTCTTCATTAGTTTTGGTGCCCCCCTAGATTTCTGAGACCATGGTCCTCTCCCTCCAGGACTGTTTTCAGCTCTGCCCATACTCATATATTTTTTTTTTTGACAACTGTTGTATAAATTTATCTATTTCTTCTTGCAGTTCTGCAAGTTTTTGCATATGAATTTTAAGCTTTCTAATTAGGTGCATAAATATTAGGACTGTATATCCTCTTAACTGACCCTTTCATCATTATGAAACAACCCTCATTTTCCCTGTTTATATACTTTGCTCTGAAATCTATTTTGTCTATTATTACCCCAACTTTCTTTTGATTAGTGTTATCACAGGGATATCTTTTTCTATCCTTTAACCTACTGGATTCTTTGTAAACTAGCTGCGGCCAGGTGCAGTGGCTCACACCTGTAATCCCAGCACTTTGGGAGCTGAGGTGGGCAGATTGCTTGAGCCCATGAGTTCAAGACCAACCTGGGCAACATGGTGAAACTTTGTCTCTACAAAAAATACAAAAATTAGCTAGGCATGGTGGTGTGCACCTGTAGTCCCAGATACTTGGCAGGCTGAGGTGGGAGGATCGCTTGAGACCAGGAGGTGGAGGTTGCAGTGAGACGTGATCATGCCACTGCACTCCAGTCTGGGAGACAGAGCGAGACCCTGTCTCAGTAACTAAATAAAATAAATTTAAAAATAAAGTAACTGTCTGCATCCAGCATATGATTGGGCTTCTCTCTCTCTTTTTTTTTTTTAAGATGGAGTTTTGCTCTTGTTGCCCAGGCTGGAGTGCAACGGTGTGATCTCAGCTCACCGCAACCTGTGTCTCCCAGGTTCAAGCGATTCTTCTGCCTCAGCCTCCTGAGTGGCTGGGATTACAGGCATGCACCACCATACCTGGCTAATTTTGTATTTTTAGTAGAGACGGGGTTTCTCCATGTTGGTGAGGCTGGTCTTGAACTCCTGACCTCAGGTGATCCACCTGCCTCGGCCTCCCAAAGTGCTGGGATTGCAGGTGTGAACCACTGTGCCTAGCCTGGGCTTTGCTTTTTAATCCAGTCTCACAATCCCTGCCTTTTAATTGGGATTTTTAGATCATTTGTGATTAATGTAATTATTGATATATGCATTTTAGAAAAACCCCTCTGGAGACAGACTGGAGACAGGGAGACCACAGAATTTCTTGCAGCAAACAAGTTAAGAAATAACAGCTTAAACCAAGGAAATGGTCCTAGAGATTGAGTGGGAAAGGGGCTGTATCTGAGAGATGTTAAGGGTATACAATCAATAGAAGTGGAGCTAGGACAGAGAAATTTGTCAGTTATGATGTAGGTAGCCAGATAGATTGCAATGTACAGAAAGGTACTGTTTTAGATGTCTGGATAGTTTTGCAGACTGCCTGGCATTATACCAGCTCATGTCTGATTTTCCATCTTTACCCAGTTTACGTTGAATCTAACGCAAAAGGTATAAAAGTACCTTAGTACTTAGTACTACTTAGTACTAAGTAAGCACCACAGTAAGTTAATATATTATATTATTATGTTAACTATGGTTAATACCACAGTGAGTCTCCGACATACAACAGATCTTTGGGAAATGCATCTTTTCATAACTAAAGGGACTTGCTAGAGCAGTTTTACTCTGAAGTTGGTTGACATATCACTAATTCTTCATTACTGAGAGCATTAGATTACAGAGTAACTCTGGGTTACAGCAGAATAGAGAGAAGTGAGTGCTAGGGAGTTCAAAAAGACAATGGGCACTCTGAGGTACAGAACTCCCTTCAGGAACAAAGGACTTATTCCTCCAGCTGCTGGGAGTGCTCCTGGCAGACAGACCTCAGCCTTCTTTAGAAATTGCTTCAGTTGAACTGCTTTGCTGGATGGCATGCCCTCTTCATGGGGCAGCCCTCATCAAATAACTGGTGATACAAGTGTATAAGGGCATAGCTTCTGATAATGGTTTGGCTGTGTCCCCACCCAAATTTCATCTTGTAGTTCTCCATGTGTTGTGGGAGGGACCCAGTGGGAGATGAATGAACCATGGGGGCAGGTCTTTCCTGAGCTGTTCTCATGACAGTGAATGGGTCTCATGAGATCTGATAGTTTCTTAAAAAACAGGAGTTTCTCTGCACAAGCTCTTTTTGCCTGCTGCCATCCATGTAAGATGTGACTTGCTCCTCCTCACCTTCCACCATGATTGTGAGACCTCCCCAGCCATGTGGAAGTGTAAATCCATTTAACTTCTTTGTAAATTGCCCAGTCTTGGGTATGTCTTTATCAGCATCATGAAAATGGATGAATACAGTAAATTGCTACTGAGAGTGGGGTGCTGATGAAAAGATACCTGAAAATGTGGAAGTAACTTTGGAACTGGGTAACAGGCAGAGGTTGGAACAGTTTAGAGGGCTCAGAAGAAGATAGAAAAATGTAGGAAAGTTTGAAACTCCCCAAAGACTTGTTGAATGGCTTTGACCAATATGCTGATAACAAAATGGACAATGAAATTCAGGCTGAGGTGGTCTCAGATGGAGATGAGGAACTTGTTGGGAACTGGAGCAAAGGTGACTCTTGTTACGTTTTAGTAAAGAAACTGGCAGCATTTTGCCCCTGCCCTAGAGATTTGTGGAACTTTGAACTTGAGAGAGATGATTTAGAGTATCTGGTGGAAGCAATTTCTAAGCAGCAAAGCATTCAATAGGTGACCTTGGTAATGTTAAAGGCATTCAGTTTTATAAGGAAAGGAGAGCATAAAAGTTCAGAAAACTTGCAGCCCGACTTGTGATAAAAAGAAAATCCCATTTTCTGAGGAGAAATTCAAGCCGGCTCCAGAAACTTGTGTAAGTAATGAGGAGCTGAATGTTAATCTCCAAGACAATGGGTAAAATGTCTCCAGGGCATGTAAGCAATCTTCAAGGCAGCCCCTTCCATCACAGGTCTGGAGGCCTAGGAGGAAAATATGGTTTTGTGGGCCAGGCCCAGGGTCCCCGTGTTGTGTGCAGCCCAGGGACTTGGTGCCCTGTGTCCCAGTCATTCCAGCCATGGCTCAAAGGGGCCAAAACAGAGATTGGGTGGTGGCTTCAGAGGGTAGAAGTCTGAAGCCTTGGCAGCTTCCACATGGTGTTGAGCCTTTGAGTGTACAGAAGTCAAGAACTGAGGTTTGGGCACCTCTGCCTAGATTTCAGATGTATGGAAACGCCTGGATGCCCAGGCAGAAGTTTGTTGTAGGGGCAGGGTCCTCATGGAGAACTTCTGCTGAGGCAGGGCAGAAGGGAAATGTGGGGTTGGAACCCCCACACAGAGTCCCTACTGGGGCATTGCCTAGTGGAGCTGTGAGAAGAGGACCACCATCCTCCAGACCCTAGAATGGCAGATCCACCAACAGCTTGCACTGTGAGCCTGGAAAAGTCACAGACATTCAATGCCAGCCAATAAAGGCAGCCAGGAGGGAGCCTGTACCCTGCAAAGCCACAGGGATGGAGCTGCCTAAGACTATAGAAACCTATGCCTTGCATTAGCATGACCCAAATGTGAGACATGGAGTCAAAGGAGATAATTTTGGAGCTTAAGATTTGACCACCCTGCTGGACTTCGGATTTGTAGGGGGCCTGTAGACTTTTTGTTTTGGCCAATTTCTCCCATTTGAATGGCTGTATTTACCTAATGCCGGCACCCCATTGTATCTAGGAAGTAACTAACTTGCTTTTGATTTTACAGGCTCATAGGCAGAAGGGAATTGCCTTGTCTCAGATGAGACTTTGGGGGACTGTTGGAAAGGCATGATTAGTTTTGACATGTGAAGATACGAGATTTGGGAGGGACCAGGGGCGGAATGACATGGTTTGGCTCTGTGTCCCCAACCAAATCTCATCTTGTAGCTCCCATAATTCCCATGTGTTGTGGGAGGGATCCAGTGGGAGATGACTGAATCATGGAGGCAGGTCTTTCCCATGCCATTCTGCTGATAGTGAATGGTTCTCATGAGATCCGATGGTCTGAAAAAAAAAAAAAAAAAAAAAAAAAAACTAGGAGTTTCTCTGCAGAAGCTCTTTTTGCCTGCCACCATCCATGTAAGACACGACTTGCTTCTCCTTGCCTTCTGCCACGATTGTGAGGCCTCCCCAGCCATGTGGAACTGTAAGTCCATTAAACTTCTTTCTTTTGTAAATTGCCCAGTCTTGGGTATGTCTTTATTAGCAGCGTGAAAACGGACTAATATAGCTTCTTTGCCCTAACTCAGGACGAGTTTGGAAGGACATCTGTGTTGAGGTCCCCAAGAGCACGCACAAGTTTCATGATTCACTAGAAGGACTCACAGAATTCAGCATATTCGGCATATAGTTGTACTTAAGGTTATGATTATAGCAAAAGGATACAAAGCAGTAGCACAATCAGCTAAGGGAAAAGGCACACGGTACAAAGTCTAGAGGAAACCAGGTGTAGCTTCTGAGTCCTTCCTCAGTGTAATCACACAGGACACATTTATAGCACTGAACTGTGACAATACACATGTTGTCTACCAGGGAAGCTCATTAAAGATTCAATGTTCAAAGTTTTATTTGGGGCTGGTCACACAGGTCCCTTTTACCTAACAGATTCTCAAATCCAGACTCCCAGAAGGAAAGTAGGTGTTCCGCATAAACCACACTGTCTGTACAAACAGTCTGGCACAGTGAACTACTCTTAGCAGTTAGGGAATGGTGGGAGCCCTCCCCAAATCCAAATTTCCAGATGCCACTCAAGAACCAACCTTGCAACCTTGTAGGCCTTTCCGAGGATAGCATTCTCATGCCTATGTTAACTCATTTTTGTGTACTACCCCAGTTTCAGAGTTTTCTGTGGGGCTCACTAAGGTGCTACGTTTACAGACTTATAAGATAGACATGAATGGTGGCCTCCACCATCTCTCTTCATTTAATTCACTATTCTGGCCCCTGCAAAATTTAGACAGATCCTGCAAGATGACAGTCGGACTAAGGAAAATTCAACCAACTAGTAGCCCTGATTACAGCTGCTGTGCCAGATGTGGCATCTTTGTCAGAGCAGATTAACATGTCTATGGGTAGATGCCATACAACCATTGGGTGCATGGTTTCCATCCCTATTAGAGAAAAGGATCAGAAACAGCCCACATTCACATGGAAAAAATGACAGTATACATATACGGTCTTGTCCCCAAGGCTTATATGTTAATGATCTTGCTTCTGTTATAATTGAATGAAGTCTAGACTGGACAGACATTTCATGGAAAACCACTTAGTTCACTCCACTGATGGATTATGTTAATCCAGTGGGAGGACTAGTTAATTGGAGGCCTTGATAAGGCACATGTGCTCCAGAGGGTGAGATAAAACTTAGGAAATTCAGGGGTCTAAAACATCAGTAAAATTTTGAGGGAGAAGTACCCAGTGATCTGGGGCATGCTAAGACATCCCCTCTAAAGTAAGAGACAAGTTATTACAACTTGTATGTTCCACTATGAAGAAGAAAGCACAATGCCTGACAGGCCTCTTTGGGTTCTAAAGGCAACATATTTCACACCTAGGAATGCTGCTCTCCTTTATATACTGGATGACATCAAATCTGACAGTTTTGAGTGAGGGCCAAAGCAGAAAAGGGTTCTATGGTAGGTCCATGTTGTGCTGAAAGCTGGCCTGTTATGTGGGTCACGGAACCTTGCAGACCCCATATTAGAGTTATTGTAGAGAAGAAATTAGAGCAAAACCTCTATGTATGTACTCTCCATTTTTCTCTGCCCATTTTATTGAATAACTCAATGTATAAAA
This sequence comes from Colobus angolensis palliatus, assembly GCF_000951035.1. NCBI lineage: Eukaryota > Metazoa > Chordata > Mammalia > Primates > Cercopithecidae > Colobus > Colobus angolensis. The sequence continues at coordinate 6,849,915 of NW_012120710.1, read as the reverse complement.
CCACATAACACATTACTGGAGAAAATGTTTTATTTTTCAAATAAATAATAGATTTTCTATCAATTATTTCTGTAATAATTTTATCTTTTTATTAAAACTAAATATATATTTAATACATTTCACCTTTTCTCAAATTACAGACTATGGTATAATTTTAATTATCGTTAGCAACCAAAGTCTATTTCCAGAAATTTGAACTTGATATAGAGAAAAATTCCACATATCACGTGCTTTGGACCTGACTTGGTGCTGAGGTTGAACTGTTGTATTAATGTGTTCCTGGCTCTAGAAGCCACCTCTAGCTTTTAAAGCAAAGTGGAACCCTTAGGGTCAGCCTTGGCTGCCAGAGAAACTTCTGGAGGGGGATGACTTGGGTTTTGCTTTATACAGCACAGTTCTTTCCTGGGCTAGGTTGGAATCTCTGGGAACAGAGGACTAAGATACATACTGTGCTTAGGCAGTTGTTTGCAGCAGCAGGGAGGACCCTATTTTAAATCTCAGATTTCTATCAGTAATTATTTTCCCATTAGAATAAGGAGAAAATGGGCAGCTCTGGGTCCTTAACGATACCAATATTTTGCACACAGTTATTTATTTCTCAGTTATACTAGGTCCAGTGAAAAAGAGGTGCTGAGTCTACTATGAACGCAAGTAGTAAAAGCGACTGTGGCAATTTTGATAGTGGCAGACTGGGATTTTACTCTTGGAAAGGTCTTCCAGGTTTGGTGTATTCTAAGCAGCCAGTAGAGTGCCAGAATTTAGACATACTGTGTTTGGATCTACCCTCTTACTTTTTCTCCATTGTCCACTGACTTACTTTAATTTATATACTCACAAATAGGGTGAGGGAAAAATAATCTCTATTGAAAACATCTCCATAAAACCTAAGATCATATCCAAACTTTCTATTAGGGTGTTCATTTATGAACTCAAAATGAGATAACTAAAATAAATAATGGGTAATTAATGAAAGAGTTTTTTTTTTGAGACGGAGTCTCGCTCTGTTGCTCAGGCTGGAGTGTGCAATGGCGTGATCTTGGCTCACTGCAACCTCTGCCTCCTGGGTTCAACCAATTCTTCTGCCTCAGTTCTCCCAAGTAGCTGGGATTATAGGAGTGTGCCACCACACCTGGCTAATTTTTTTTTGTATTTTTAGTAGAGATGGGGTTTCACCATGTTGGCCAGGCTGGTTTTGAACTCCTGACCTCAAGTGATCTGCCTGCCTTGGCCTCCCAAAGTGCTAGGATTACAGGTATGAGCCACCACTTGGCCTTTTTTTTAACTATCTTTTTACTACTTTTTTTTCAGGTTGTAAAAAGATACGGCCTCAGTGATTTCCTCTTAGCATAACGCTGATCTCGCAGATGTGGGTTAAATCCCGTTTAGAGGGAAGGTTTGGAATCCTACATAAAAGTGTAACATGCATTAAAACAGAAAATTCTTAAATACAAAAAATTCAAGTGACCATATCTTAACTAATATTAATGTAACAAAAATAAAATTACAATAAACAAATGAGCACAAAATGCAATTCAGTTTTTGTTACTACAGTGAAACGGCTGATACTCAAATTCTAACTGCTACAGCATGGACTTCTGAATGAGGTTCATGTATGTACACGTGCCCCTAAGTAGAGTGTTGCTTTGGCAAATGGTTTTTATTCTAACCCACAGTATTTATGACTCTTAATTTCAGTTGTTTTGGGTAAGGAATTATGACAAAAGCTAAATTTATGAGACTTGGATCAATTAGGAAATAACAAGGAATTATTCCTTTGCATATTCAGTAAGAAACTATTCTAAAGCTGCTATTTTAATTACCCATTTCTCTAAATAAAAGCCCTTGGACAATAATCTACTTCCCTAATTAAAATATTCTAATCCTTTCTCTCCAATTCCTATTTCAACCAGAAGAGCCAAAATTATTAATTTTTAATGGTTTCTTTTATATTTTGTATTTTTAAAAAATGTCAGCAATACTACTTTATATATAAAATACAAAGCAGTATTAAAAGTATAGAGCTAGTACTGGCTTTCAGATTTTGAAGATATACCTTTATGATGAAATAGTCATGAAGCAAAATGTTCAGACCTGTCAGAGCAACTAACCATTTAAAAATCAGATATATGACCCTTTTCGTCTTTTAAAGCTATTCTGGTTTACATCAAAGTGCTCCTAGTGAGGAGGAATGATGTACTGTACTGAAAACTGAGACTTCACGAGGGCTCTTCTTAAATTGGCTCTGAACAATTTTAAAAGCCAACAGATCTTCACCATGTGTTGTTCTCAGAGTCAATACCACAGGAAGCCTTGTAAAAAGATCCTTTGGTATTATTGATAGCAAAAGCACCTTGGATTGAATCCAAGATGGATATGTATTATAAATGAATTGTGCTTTGTAGTAAAATGCATTTAAAGTAAAATTCAATGTACTTACCATAAAGCACATGTAAGTAAAGGTACTCCTTTGAAGCCAAAAATCTGATGTTGCTGGAGAAGTGTCCAATTCCTTCTACTACAGCTTAATGTGACTAATTTGACATCATTTCTTTAGCTCTGTGAAATTTTCTTGAGATTTTAACATCTTACAGTAGTGACCTGGCACTAGTGTAGGTCTATAAAACATAATTGTCACAAGTCACACAAATACATAATTACCACAAATTTCTGCATATTTTCAAAAAAGTCTTTGGATAACAACTATAATGCATAATGCTCCAGAGAATCCAAAGCAGCACTTTAAATGATGGATATCATTTAGTGATGATAAATGAGATTTTATAAAAATTTGTACCAATGACAATTTTAGGTAGAACACAACATGAAATTATTTCATGCAATATAGTCCTGTTCTATGCTCTCCTGACAACACTCCCAACAGAAAGCGTCCAGTCTATTTGCTGTTTCTTGGCTGATCAGACATTCATCCTTTAATTCCCTGATTGTCTTCCTCAATGATTTTTGAAAACGTTTTTCTCGGTCTAAAACATTCCGTAGACTTTCCTTCGTATCCTCTAGCTCGCCGATCACATGATCTAATTTATGCTTAAGTTTCTTTGGACTATCCATTACACTGTAGCTATGTTCCTAAAAATATAAACACCAAGTTATTAATCAGACAGACATGTAGTTGGATAAAAGTTTATAACTAGGTCTAAGCTGTTTCTTCATTTATAATGCTTAGAGAACATCTTTAAGTTGGTGATATTTAGAGGTTAAGGAATATAGGAAGAAGATGGGGGTAGAGCAATATTTAGGGTGCTAAGGGCCTCCCTTCTTTTACTAAGGCCAGGCATACACAAGGACTGCAGAATATTATGGATGGGAAGCACTTATCTCTATGAATAGCATGACACTTGCAATGACTCTACAGCTTTTGTTCCTTCAATGTGGTGCTAAGTTTAATTTTTACCCATCAAACAAATTTAAATTTTTAACTGGGTTACTTTATTGGACGGCTATTGCATTTGATAAGATATGACAGGAAAGGAGTACTGCAGCAGGTTCTCAGGCTGGGTGTTGGGGATTTAGAGGACTCTGGTTTTGGAATTTTTAAGAGACAACTCCTCTCGGTGTTTACTATGGTTATGCTTAAATTTGCTGGATATGCTTTTATTCCTTTTTCATTTGAAAATAGGGAAAATAACACTGACATAGCTTATAAAGGCACTACAAAATAATCTTGAAAAGTTGTTATTTAATATTAAAATTAGCAGAGAAGACTTTTATTTCTAGCCAAGATGAAGTAATACAGACTGGATTGACCCCTACCTCAAAGAACCAACACAAGGCTAAAAGACAGAAAAAAATAGCTTTTAAGATAATGGATATTTGGCAAGGACAGCAGCTATTGTGGACAGATGGGAAACAGAGAGGTAAGACCTAAGCCTGCTCCAGCTAACTGCATGAGAGTTTCTAGGCCTCAGGGCAAGGAAGGGAAACCCAGGCAGAGCTTAGTAGACTGAGTTGAGGAGGTAGTGCAAAACATCCAGGGAGACCAACGTGGCTACAGTTCACAGGACAAAGTACTAGACAGATGAGAGCTGCACAGAAAAAACTTGAGATCTTCAGAGGCTCCCCCTTGAGTATTCCATGGAGTAAGATCAGCACATGAACGTGAGGAAACTACTCAAGGCTAAGGAAAGAACAACCAGAGATTAGGAGCGCTCTGTGCTCATGGGGAATAGCCACTATTCCCACTAGCCAGACTTGAAAATGTCAAGATTCATGGACATTAAGTACACAAAATGGTCTTGTCAAACAAAGTAAAATCTGAAAGGGTCGAACAGTTTCTAACTAACTGTACCCCAGAACAATGCTCAAGAAAACATGATACAAAAACATCTAGCATCTGGCACATTAAAACTCAAAATTCATGGCAGGCAAAATTTACCAGGCATGGAAATAGGCAGGAAAACATTAGTCATAATAAGAGATAAATCAATCAATGGAAACCAAGCTGGAACTGATACAAATGTTAGAATTAGCAGACAATATAATTAAGAAAGTTGTTAAAATTGTACTCCATCTATGCAAAAAGTTAAGTACATAAAATATATAAAAAAGACTCTAATAGAATATCTACAGATAACTACGATGTGTGAGGTAAAAAAATACACTGGAGAGAATGGCAGTGTATTTTTTGAAATTTAACATTTCAGAATAAAAGATTTCATGAATATAAAGTTATAGCAACAGGAACTATCCAGTATGGACTAGAGAGAGAAAAGGAGATAGAAAAAAAATAAAGCATCAGCAACCTGTTGCACAATTTCAGACAGCCCAATATACATGTAATTAGAATTCCTGAAGAAGAGGAAAAATTGGGATAGAAAGAAATATTTGAAGAAATCGGCCGGGCGCGGTGGCTCAAGCCTGTAATCCCAGTACTTTGGGAGGCCGAGACGGGTGGATCACGAGGTCAGGAGATCGAGACTATCCTGGCTAACACGGTGAAACCCCGTCTCTACTAAAAAAAATACAAAAAAACTAGCTGGGCGAGGTGGCGGGCGCCTGTAGTTCCAGCTACTCGGGAGGCTGAGGCAGGAGAATGGCGTGAACCCAGGAGGCGGAGCTTGCAGTGAGCTGAGATCCGGCCACTGCACTCCAGCCTGGGCGACAGAGTGAGACTCCATCTCAAAAAAAAAAAAAAAAAAAAAAAAAGACATCATGGCCAAAATTTTCCAAGTTTGATAAAAACTATAAACTGATAAATAAAAAAGCTCAACAAATCCTAATCACAAGAAATATGAAGAAAATGAAACCAAGGCATATCACCATCAGATTAGGCAAAAGCAGTAGAAAAACCAAAAATTCTTGTCCAGCACAGTGGCTCATGCCTGGCCTAGCACTTTGGGAGGCTAAGGCAGGGGGATTGCCTGAGCTTAGGAGTTTGAGACCAGCCTGGGCAACATGGGGAAATCTGGTCTCTACAAAAACAAATAAAAATTAGTCCAGCATGGTAGCATATGCCTGTAAGTCCCTGCTACTCAGGAGGCTGAGGTGGGAGGATTGCTTGAGCCTGCGAAGTTGAGGCTGCAGTGAGTCATGAGTGTGCCCCTGCACTCTAGCCTGGGTGACAGAGTGAAATCCTGTCTCCAAAAATAAATAAATAAAAAATTTTAAAAAACAGACAAATTCTTAAAAGCAAAGAAAAAAAGAAGTACTAGGTACAGAGAATAAAAGTGAGTATGATATTAATTAAATTTTTCATTAGAAATGGTGCATGTAAGAATACAGTAGGGCAACATCTTCAAAAGTACCAAAAACAACTGCCCCAGCCCCAAAACTGTTAACCTAGAATTTGATTACCTAGTAAAAATATCTTTCAAAAGTGAAGCTTAAACTTTTTAAGAAATAGAAACATTGAAAGAATTCATCACCAGCATAGTTGCACTACAGGAAATGTTAAAATAAGCCCTGCAGGCAAAATGATAACAGGTGAAAATATGGACAGACACAAAGGAATGAAAAGCTATGGAAATGGCACCTACATGGATAATATCAGATTTTTTCTTATTATCCAAATCTCTTTAAAGAATAATTTACTGTTTAAACAAAAATAACAACAATATGGTGTGGAGTCTATAGCATATGTAAAAGTGAAATGCTTGACAGCAATAGCACAAAGATTGAGAAAGGAAAAATGAAAGTATATAAGATTTTTGTATATAAGGGAAGTAATACTTTAACATAGCCTGCGATAAGTTAAAGATGCCATAAACCTAAACACAGACACACAGACCAATGGAACAGAAAAGAGAACTCAGAAACAAATCCACACACCTACACTGAACTCACTTTCAACAAAGGTGCCAAGAACAGAAACTGGGGAAAAGACAGTCTCTTCAATAAATGGTGCTGGAAAAACTGGATATCCACATGCAGAAACACTAACCTAGACCCATACTTCTTACAATATACAAAAATCAAATCAAAATGGATTAAAGAATTAAATCTAAGACCTCAAACTATGAAACGACTACAAGAAAACATTGGGGAAACTCTCCAGGACATTGGTCTGGGCTAAGATTTTTTTTTTTTTGAGACAGGTTCTCACTTTGTTGCCCAGGCTGGAGTACAGTGGGTGCGATCAAGCTCACTGCAGCCTTGATCTCCTGGGCTCAAGTGATCCTCCCACTCAGCCTCCTGAGCAGCTGGGACTATAGGCATATGCCACCACCCCCAGCTAATTTTTTTGTATTTTTAGTAAAGATGGGGTTTCACCATGTTTCCCAGACTGGTCTCGAACTCCTGAGCTCAAGCAATCTACTCACCTTGGCCTCCCAAAGTGCTGGGATTACAGGCATGAGCCACCACTCCCGGCCTAAAGATTTCTTGAGTAATACCCCATAAGCACAGGCAACCAAAGCAAAACGGACAAATGAGATCACATCAAGTTAAAAAGCTTCCGCACAGCAAAGGAAACAATCAACAAAGTGAAGAGACAACCCACAGAATGGGAGGGACAAAATGTTTGTAAACTATCCATCTGGCAAGGGATTGATAACCAGAATATACAATGGGCTCGAAAAACTCAACAGGAAAGAAATCTAAAAATTTGATTAAACACTGGGCAAAACATCTGAATACACATTTTTCAAAAGAAGACATACGAATGGCTAACAGGCATATGAAAAGGAACTCATTATCACTGATCATCAGAGAAACACAAATCAAATCTACAATGACAAAATATCTCATGCCAGTTAAAATGGCTTTTATACCTAAAACAGGCAACAACAAATGACGGCAAGGATGTGGAGAAAAAGGAACCCTGTACACTGTTGGGATAAATTAGTACAACCACTATGGAGAAGAGTTTGGAAGTTCCTCAAAAAGCTAAAATAGAGCTACTGTATGATCCAGCAATCCCACTGCTGGGTGTATACCCCAAAGAAAGGAAACCAGTATATCAAAAGGATATCTGCACTCCCATGTTTGTTGCAGACCGTTCACAATAGCCGATATTTGGAAGCAACCTAAGTGTCCATCAACAGATGAATGGATAAAGAAATGTGGTGCTTAAACACCATGGAGTACTATTGAGTCATTAAAAAAAATGAGATTTAGACATTTGCAACAACATGGATAGAAATAGGCCAGGCACAGAAAGACAAACATTGTATGTTCTCACTTATTTGCAGGATCTAAAAATCAAAACAATTGAACCCACAGAGATAGGAGAGTAAAATGATGGTTATGAGAGGTTGGGAAGGGTAGTGGGATGGGGGGAAGTGGGGATGGTTAATAGGTACAGAAATGTAGTTAGACAGACTGCATAAGATCTAGTATTTGATAGTACAACGGGGTGACGATAGCCAACAATAATTTACCGTATATTTAAAAATAACTAAAAGTATAATTGGATTTTTTTGTAACATAAAGGATAAATGCTTAATGTGATGGATACCCTATTTACCCTAATGTGATTATCATGTATTGTATACCTAAATATATCTGATGTATCCTATATATATACATACTTACTATGTAGCCACAAAAAGAAATTATTATAAAGCCATGTTAATCAAGATAGTAAAAGAGATCTAGATTCCATGCCTGCCTCTAACATGAATAAGCAATGAGATGAATAAATAAATGCAAGCTTGAATACTCTGTATGTGTATAACTGAGAAAACTTAGCTATTTTTTATTACATATTTCATATGGAAATTACAGCAGTTAGAGAGAATTATTTCCTTGGTAGAAATATCTTTGCAAAAAGCTTTCTTCAATGAACTACATATGTAAGCAAAGGATTAACTACCTCTCTTTTGATGTTGCATATATACAAACTATAATGATTCTAGGAAGCAATATTATTTGTAGATATTACATATTAACCCCTAGATTTTGCTAGGATTCTGAAAAATTTGATTCTAATGGAGAGGACATATTCACCTTTAAAGAATTAACATGAGCTCAGTAAGTAATTTACTTACAAAAATGAACTGGGATTGGAATTCTTTAATATATGAGGAAGCACCAACAAGATGATGATTGTAGTTAGTGGCTGGAACGGTTTTGAGGGTGAAGTTTTTTCTACAATGAAGTTTTTCTCTTTTCCCCTGTTAAGAATAGTTAATAACAATCATCAAGTGAGACACTTTTGTCCTTTCTTACATTTTTATTCCTTCTTAACTTTGTATAGTGAAGTTAATACCACATTTCTTTTCATGGAAATTGCTTTTAAAACTCAGTAAATTCCACCCAGATAATTTTAAAAGAACTTCCTGAAAACAACTCTAAGGTTCATCTGAAAACACAAATTTTCCTAAAAAGGGAGAGTGTAGGAGGATACACTCTACAAGCTATTAAAAATATAATACACAGTAACAATAATTAAAATAGTGTGCTCCTTTCTTAGGACTAGACAGAAAAACCTAGAAACAGATCATCAAGTAGATAGATGCCTTTAGGACAAAGGTGGCATTCTAAATAAGGCCACAAATCATGTAAAAATCAACTAATTAAGAAAAGCAGTTGTATCCTTTGTATATAATAAACCACAATGAAATTCCATGTACTGAAATTTTATGTAAAAAAGAAAACCATAGGTGGTAGAAAAAATATAGAGAATATTTATATAATCTTAAGGTGAGGAAGGCTAACGTCATATAACACAAGAGAAAATATAGAATTGACTACATTGAAAAAAGCCTGAATTTCAAAAAAAATAAACCCATGCCATAACTAGAACTGAAGACAAACAATAAAAAGTAACTGGGAAGGAAAGTGGGAGAAAGGGGAGAAAAAAAAGGAACTGCAATGTAGATGGCAGTTAAATGATTCGTATCCTTGATATCCAGTGTTTTTACAAAACAGTATAGGAAAAGATAATAGAAGAGGACCTGAATAAGTAACTCACAAAACAGTATACTTATCCAATAAACACATGAAAAAATGTAGACACGCACGAGTGTTCACAGATAAATTAAAACAATAAGATGCCATTTTGCCTATCAATTTTAGCAAAGTTTACAAACACCACTTATACCAAGGATTAGGGTAGGTAGACATTCTTATGCATAGCTAGTAGGGTGATAGATTGGTGCAAGCTTTCTAACGAGGCTTTGGAAGATCTTTATCAAAAGCAAATCTTTAAAAAGCATATATAGTCTTTGATCCAACAATTCTGTTTGCAGAATTCAGTTCAAGGAAATAAGGATATAAGCCCGCTACGACAATGTTCATTTTAGTCCTGTTTAAAATAAGGAAAGATGACAGCCTATACACAATATTGAAGACTGATTACATATACTATTGTTCATATGTAGGATCAACTACTATATGGTCAGTAAAATATGGTCTATATAATTGACACCACTAACTACTGTCAACGATATGGAACCAAAGGAATTCTTATACGCTGATGGTGGGACTATAAATTTGCAAAAGCACTTTGGAAAACAATGGCAATATGTATTCAAGCTGAACATCCACATCACCAGGACCTAGTAATTTCCTCTTCTAATTGAAGCATGTATATACCCTATAGAGATATGTACATAAATGGACCAAAAGACGTGCCCCAAAATGTTCAGAGCTGCACAAGTTATAATAGCCCCAATGTGAAAAACCACCCAAACATTTATTAATAGTAGAATGAAGAAATTAGTTTATTTGTACATCGTAATACTATACAGCAAAGAAGATAAACAGACCAGTATCTCATGCTACAATGTGGATGAATCACACAAAATGTTGAGCTAACAAAGCCAGAGTACATACTGTAGACAGGACTCCATGTATATAACTGACAGTGATAAAGTCAAGACAGTAGTGACTGGGAAAGCATGTGAGGGAGGCTTCTGGGGCACCTGTAATGTTTTATATCTTGGTCTGAGGGGAGTGAGATGAGTGTACCCACTTTGTGAAAACTCATTGATTTGTACACTTATAAGCACTCTTCCATAAATATGTTTTACTTCAATATAAAGTTTAGTTTAAAAAAGTGATGGTCTATATAGGTTTCTCTTAAACATGTGATCCATAGATCTGCAGCACAAACAGATTGTGATGTTAGAAAGTACACTCCAACTTACTGAATCTAATTCTCTGGAAGATGCAGGATTCTGTATTTTAAACAAACTCACTGGATAATCCTTATGTAGACTAAAGTTTGAAAGCTATGGTTGTAGGAAAATATTTAATGTCATGGAGAGTAGTAGTTAATAGTAGACTCTGAAGCCAAAATGCCTGGGATCAAATCTAGCCTCTGCCATTTAATAGCAGTGTGACCCTGGAGAAGTCATTCTAGTTCTCTGGGCCTCAGTTTTCTCAAGTGATAAAATGAAAATAATAATAGTACTTACCTGACACGGTTCTTTCAAGGACTGAGTTAATAGATTAATGTAAAGTACTTGGAATAGTGCCTGGCACACAGTACACACTATGTTAAAAAACCCAATAAAGCAAATAAAGGAAAAGGTATACAGTGTAATTCTATTTCCAGAAGATTATCTATATATAGATGAATTTATATAAAGCATATTTATAAATAATTACAGGGATACAGATCAAAGTGTTCACAGTATTATCTATGGATTATGTGATTATTTATTTTATTTTTGCTCCTATAATCTTATTTTCTAAAGTGAAAAATTTATTTGTTATAAGAAAATCAATAGTTTTTTAAAAGTTATAACTTATGATTTACTTGATTTATTATGCCCATATTTCTTTTTTTTTTTTTTTTTTTTTTTTTGAAACGGACGGAGTCTCTGTCACCCAGGCTGGAATGCAGTGGCCGGATCTCAGCTCACTGCAAGCTCCGCCTCCTGGGTTTACGCCATTCTCCTGCCTCAGCCTCCCAAGTAGCTGGGACTACAGGCGCCCGCCACCTCGCCCGGCTAGTTTTTTTGTATTTTTAGTAGAGATGGGGTTTCACCGTGTTAGCCAGGATGGTCTCGATCTCCTGACCTCGTGATCCGCCCGTCTCGGCCTCCCAAAGTGCCGGGATTACAGGCTTGAGCCACTGCGCCCGGCCTACGCCCATATTTCTTAAGGTCCTCTTAACATTACAGCTAGATGACACCTTGGTGGTAGGAAAAAACGAAAGCCCTAGAGCAACTTTCCCAAGATACTATATACTTATTAGTGAGGCACTCTCTACCTGATCACTCAGGTTCTACAATATGACCAACTGCAGAAAGTGACCAGGACTGCATGGGCGCGGGTATGCTTCTGGCTACTTCTCTTGTTTTTAGCTGCCAGGAAGGAGATCCCTTTCAATGATCTCCCTGAATTTTCCACATTGGAATCAATCAATCAATGTCTATAGGTTCTGGAAATTCACTTTTAGGTATATCAAGTCAAGAGAGATACTGAGGGTGAGGCAGCCAATCCATGGGAATATTACTGAGAAAAAAACACAGAATTCAATTAGCGTTTACTTATTCGACTGTTCTTTCTTTTCCTGACCTTTTCTTCTCCTGTGCTTATATCTCTTTTTTTGGTTTTCTTCCTTTTGATCATACCTAGAGTTTACGCTTCCATGTATGTGGTTCTTATAAGTACATTAGTCCTGTTAGTGGTTCTGCTCTTGACTTCTACCCCAGTGTTAGGGACTGCCAACTTGGAACATCAGCTCAACCTTCTTATAAGGCTTTGGAAGATCTTTATCAAAAGCAAATCTTTAAAAAGTGTATATAGTCTTTGATCCAACAATTTTATTTGCAGAATTTCGTTCAAGGAAATAAGGATATAAGCCAGCTACAATAATGTTCCTTTTAGTCCTGTTTAAAAATAAGGAATCTTATTCAACCTTCTTATGTTAACTTCAAGTTTTAGACAAAAATCTTGAGTTACGCTAATTCCTAAAGTCAGTCCATTTCATCAAACATTAGTAATGTACAAATATTTATGAGTGGTTACTGGTAAAACACTCCTACTACACATTACAAAAGTTGAAGATGCAGTCTACAAATTTAAAACTTCAAGAATGGACTTCAAATGAATAAGCAAACCATAAAAATGTTAGCGAGAGTGGTGAATAGTATCATAAAAAGTGAGCAATGGCCAGGCGCGGTGGCTCACGCCTGTAATCCCAGCACTTTGGGATGCCGAGGAGGGTGGATCACGAGGTCAGGAGTTGAAGACCAGCCTGGCCAAGATGGTGACACCCCATCTCTACTAAAAATACAAAAATTAGCCGGGTGTGGTGGCAGGCGCCTGTAATTCCAGCTTCTCAGGAGGCTGAGGCAGAGAACTGCTTAAACTCCCAAACTGCTTCTGGGAGGCAGAGATTGCAGTGAGCTGAGATCATGCCACTGCACTCCAGCCTGGGTGACAGAGCGAGACTCTATCTCAAAAAAAAAAAAAAAAAAAAAAAAGTGAGCAATGATGGTAAATAGTATCTCATAAACAAACCTGTAGGTGATATGGAGAATCAAAGATAGAAGGTATGACTCCAGGTTTCAGTTTAATGTTGGGAGCACTTCTGTCAAAATCTGTCTTTTTAAAGTGCCTCGAACACAACACATCTCCTTTTTTAGGCTCCCAAATGCCAGCTGCATTCACATCAAGTCTTTTCATTGCTAATACCCATTTCCTTTTGATGTTTTCATCTGTGGGGAATCTAGAAAAAAAATACAAAAAATATTTTAAAATCAAATACTATTGCTATATAATTGAATTAAAGCTGTCTTATACAACTGACTAAATTGATTCGTTAACTAGTTTGTTATTAGTCTTGAGAATTACAGTAGTTAGGAAACCATAATTCATGCTTTGGTAACTTTCCATTTTAATATTCAGATTTTCTGCCAATCATGCTGCAGATATATGGCCCTCATTTTAATTTTTCTCATATTATAAGGACGAAAAATTTCAATGGATATTTAACATCTTATAGTAAGATCCACAATTGAAAGTATTTATTCATCTATAGATGATAAAAGAATTATCACTTGGGCCTTTTCCTATCTGAAATGATATCCACAATTTATCCTCGATAAAAAGGACCCTTTGTAATTCCATTCTTCTGTTAGCATCAGAAAATTGCTTAGTACAGCATTTAATACATAGCAGGTCTACAGATACTTAGTGAATGAATGCAGAGAATAGCCACAGAGTGTGGAGTTCTGGAGATCAGAACTATTTTGAGAGATATGAAGGCCAATAGCCATATCGACTCAATTTTCAAGCTGGTTCAAATTTTTCTGAAACAAGGTAGGATATATATATGCTCATTTTTGATTTCTTTATATCTAACCAAATAGCTAGGAATTCTTTCTCTAACACATAGCACAGTGCCTGGAACAAAAGCAGCAAAATAAACCTTTAACAAGTGAACAATTATTAAATCTTATTACTCTTTCACAGCTCTCAGGAGAATGGCTAAAATATGAAACTAAAATCATCTTGATTTATTTGCAACATAGCTAAAGATCCCTTGGTCTGAACTTGTAATTTATATTTTTTCTGTATAACTTATGCTTGATCTATTTCTAAATAGAAACGGCAATATATTTGAGCAAAGCTCCTGCATTCAGATTGTAAACTATATGTAAACAACATTGAATTTCTTTGGCGATATGATAAAATACAAAGTAATAATATTAGCAAAAGTTAGTCTTACGGTATTTTTTGTAAACCAGTCTCTCATATCTTAAAGTGTCTTAAAACTTTTAAACTACATTATAAACATGTAAAGGCATCACATTGTCACTTCAAATTTAAAAAAAAGGTTATTTAAAAAGGACTCGGGAACTAAAGTTCAAAATTGAAGACAAGTAGAACTGTCTTTTGCTTTTTATAACATGGCCAAACTATTTGGCTTAACTACAGCAAAATCTTACACGTGAAATGTCAGTCCTTTTAACTTCGAATTTGGCAAGCAGCGAGAAGCACATCCAATGGCGGAGCAGCATTTCACCATTTTAGCAACTCATAACAGAACTGAAAGAAAATTAGAATGTTGAGTCAGTAACTGGAAAGCTGAAGGGGAATATATTCCCTTTCCCGGTGTTTTAGAAAACATGAAATTAGGTTAGAAAGCTAAAGACAAATATCTTCTTCTAACACCTGCAGCTTTGCTTATAACATTTTCCAGGGTCTTGCCTCTTTAATAAGGAGAAACATATTTAGCTATGTACCCCGAGTCTGATTTCAATTTTGTTGGCTTGTACATTTCCCTTCCACCTTCTGACAGGTACCATGTTCTCTGTGCCACAAAGCCTTTTGCACACTAACTCCTACCCATCTTTCAGCTCTCAGCTTGCATCGCTTCCCCAGGGAAACCTTCCCTGACTGACACCCAGATTGTCAGAGCTGCTTTAATATTAGCTCTCACAGGACACACACTTCTTCCTAGCACTTCTCCAAGTTGTAATCTTACATTTATTGCAGTGATCGCTCTTATTAATGTCTTCCTCCTCCACCGGTCTTAGTTCCATGAGGTCATGGTGGAGTGTGTCTATTTTTTCCTACTTTTTGTCCTTACGGTTTAGCTGGTGACTGGCAATAGTGAATGTCAGTACATACTTTGAATGAACAGCAAATAAACGGGAAAAGGAGGAAGCAAGAAGCACTTCCAGGTATTGGCGAATGCCCTGGCGTCCAGGAGCGGCGCGCGGGACCCGCTGAGCCCAGGGCCCGGGACGAACTCCGCTCCTTTCTCCAGGCTCCCTGCCACCGGAGGGAGAAAGGGAGGGGCCGCCCGTCACAGGTAACGATGCACCTAGTGAGCGTCCTTTCCTCAGGCGCCAACTGGCGTCTCCGCGCCGCTGCCGCCCACCTCGCGCCGAACCACGCCCTGAGATTTGGGCGGGTAGCGATGGGGGGGTAAAACAGGCAACCTAAGAGTTATTACCGTTAGCAGCGAAGACTGCGACTAACGTCAACGACGGACACTGCGTCTGCCTTCGCTTCCGTCTCGTGGCCCCGGGAACCGGAAATCCGTCTGCCCCGTGTCACGTGCTTAGGAGCCATATTGGCGCTGGTGGCTGCTGGGGCTGGGAGGGGGTATGCTAGAGAGGCGCAGCTTTTCTGGGCGTGGTTTTTATCCTGGGGGAAGGATCGGTGCAATGTGAGGGGCGGTGGAGGAGATGGCGGCGACGGCGCGGGAAGATGGCGCCAGCGGTCAAGAGCGAGGGCAGCGGGGCTGCGAGCACTATGACAGAGGATGTCTCCTGAAGGTGACGCCTTCTATGGGCTCTTCCCCGACAAGCTTCCTCCGGGCTGGGCTGGGGCGGGCTGGGCAGCTGGTTAGGCTTGGATTTAAGTTTGAAGTTAACCTGCTTTTCAGGATACCTTTTCCACCTGGAATTGGGTTCCTCTTGAGGAGAACGTTTTTGGCAAGGCGATAAGCCCCACCTTTCCTACCTGCTTCGTACCTTGAAAGCAAAACCCTTCTTTCTTGGGAAGTGATTAGGCTTGCACAGTGGTCTCTTTGCCAGTGGGCTTATTTGTCTTTTGCTGCCGAAGTAGACTGAGGCAGCCCCGGGCCTGTACTGGGTTTTCCGTTCAGGTGTGTGATGAAATAATGGAAGTGGAGATAATGGAAATAAACAAGTGGAGAACCCGAATACGATTTCAGCTCCTGTAGTAAAGTTTTATAGCCTGCTAGCTTCATTTTAGAGGCAATGCGTATGTTCAGACCTATGTAGCAGAAAACATGTGTCCTAAAAAAGAAGACAATCATGTAATTGGCATTAAATAGAAAATTATGTATAGGAAAGTGTCTAATAAGCTTGTATTGTTACTTTGAGAAAACTTCTTAATCTGTATTTGTTTTAAATTGAGACGTATTCAATTGAAGTTTCCGGATTTTCCTTGCAAGAAACAGTACAAAAATTTCGCTTGGAAAACTTGGTCTTTGGAACCTCAACCGCCCTATCCCCAAATCTTAGCTCTCCTCTTTAATAACTGTGATTTTAGCTAGCTCCTCTTTACCTCATGTGTGAAATGGAGATGATAGCGCCTGTTTCATAAAAGTGTTTGAGGATTATATACTAACGGGCATAAAGTATAGTGTTTAACAGGGTGCATTCCCTGAAGTAAATGAGTAGTAAATATATACCACCATGACTACTATCATGCATTACTACTATCTATCATCTATTACTAATATCATGACTATTACTATCAATCTGAGTATTTTTATTTTTTGTCCTTTCACTTCACAAGTCAGCCTTGCTGGTCATTGCCTCATTATTAGAAGCAAGTTCTAGTCTCAGGCCTCTACGTGCATCCTAAATTCTTGTCTGTAGGTCATGGCTTGATGAACGTTGCTCCACTGCACTGGATGAAGCTCCTTAAAAATGTTGGTCAGCCACCAAATGTTGTGTAAGGAAATTGAATGCTATCCTTATGATTCAATTTCTACTGAGATGTATTATTACTCTTTCAAACTTGAGGTCTAAAACGGAATTTAACATCTTGCCTGCCCCCCATAAACCACACAACTAGATCTGTGTATCATAACACTAAGATACTTTGCCCAGGGTATCAAACAGGTTTTGCGCCCCCCACCCCTTAAATACCAGAGGCCAAGTGAAGCATTTCAAGGAGGATGTGGTCAACTAGGTCAAATGCAGCTGTTTGAGTAAGATAACTGAGAATTGCCCTTTGGATTTGGCAAGGAAGAGGTCACTGGTGATCTTGACAAGAAGAGTTCTAGTGGAGAGGTCAGGATTCGAGTGGATTTAAGAGAGAATGGGAGGAGTGTATTTGAAAATAGCACTTATAGGCTATTCTTGGGGTTTTGCTGTAAAGGGGAGCAAATAATAAGGTGTGGTTGCTGGGAGATGTGTTGCCATATTTTTTCCTCTTTAAGAGAGGAACTGTTACAGCATGTTTGTATATTCTAGGAAATTATACAATAGAGTGAGAACATTTTATAATGCAGGAGAAAGAGAGAAAACTGTAAGGGCATTGTCCTTGAGTAGCCAAGTATGAAATCCGGTGCACAAGTGAAGAAGTCGGCCTTAGAAACATAGACTGTCAGTTCTTCGTAAGAGAAGGCAGAGGATGAGGTATATTTGTAAGTAAGTTAATAGAGATTGTAGGATGGTGTTCTTTTCAGGCCTATCAGCAGGAAGTAGGTTTACTGTTTTTATAGTGAAATAAGGTCATCAGCAGAGTGTTAAGGAGGAAGAAAGAGTTGTTAGAGTTTTAAAGCCAGAGGAGAAGTGAAATGATCATCTAAATCTTAGGTCTTAGACTCTAGAAGAGTGACAGAATTGATTGGGGAAACGTGATAGTGTCCACTTCATATGAACCAGCAAGGATGGTGATGCTTTTTCTCTAGCGATATTCAGCTGCTTCTGATATAAGTCAAATAGGGTTTAACCAGGGTTGGGATTGTTATCCGTGAGTGTAGAGGAAGAGAAGGGGAACTAGGGTGTTGCAAGGGGAGACTTGGAGTAAGTTAGGGAGGAGTTAGTTAATGGTTAGAGAATTTCATGCTTGGAATTGAGATGCAGAGAGGGTGCGCTGTTGTTCTGTAGCAGTGGTTTTCAAAGTGTGGTGAATGGACCCCTGGGGATTCCCGAGGTCCTTTCAGGGGATCTGCAAGGCCAAAACTACTTTCAGTGAATACTAAGATATTTGTTTTTTTTTCAGTCTGTTGACACATGCACTGATGGTGGAAAAGCACTGTTTAGTACTGCTAGTACCTTAGCTTGAATCAAGACAGTGGCACTGAACTATACTACACCTGTAGTTTTTTTAAAAAGCCAGCTTCTCTTAAAAATGTTGATAAAGCAGTAAAATCATTAATTTTAATCAAATATCAACCCTAGAATATATGTCTTTTTAATATGCTGTTTAATGACATGGGAAGTTTTGATCAAACACTTCTGCAAACTGAAATTAGAGGGTTGTCTTGAGGAAAAGCTCTTGTGCAATTGGATTTTAAAGTGAACTAGTTACTTTTTTTCATGGAACAACTTTTTTACTTGAAAAAACTGTAGTCATTCACATTTGGGTGTTCGGCAGACATTTTCTCAAAAAGGAGAAAAGTGAGACTCGCTACAAATGAAAATGACAGTATTTGTTGCCAGTGATAAAATTCAAGCTTTCACACAAAATTAGAATTTTGGAAAACTTTTATTAGCTTTTGAGAGATTGGAAGCTTTTTAAAAGACTTTTTTTTTGGTGAGATTTTCTTCAATACCTAAAGACTTTTAATGAATATGATTTTTTGATATTACGTGTTAAATGTGTGAACATTTAGAAGATGTAAATAACTCACTGAACTGGTATTTTCCAGATGACCAATGCATGAGCAAAACATCCATTTGAAGTGCAAGATAGATCAATAGATTTAAATGTAACCAAGGAAGAAAAGTTCATTGATATGATTTCAGATTTCATGTTGCAGCTACCCTTTAAGAGTTGTTGTTCTAGTGTAATATCAGAGAATAATGTCCATAATTCTCCAAAAAGGCTATTAAAATACTCCTTTCTTTTCCAGTGTACATATTTGTGTGAGGCCAGAGTTTCTTCTTGTACTTCAGCCACAACTGTTTGAATGCATAAGCAGATGCAAGAATTAAGCTATTTGGGGGAAAATATATAGTTATTTTTCATCAAAATATGTTATTTATGTTAACAAGTAATGAGTTTGTTACTTTTAAAAAGAAGTAATATTTTAAAAACCTATCCTTTTTAATTTATGATATGGTATATGTCAATAGATAAAATCCACATAAACCAAAGCTCTTGGGGATTCTCAATAATTTTAAAAAGTGTGAAGGGATCCTGAGACCATTTGAGAATGACCGTTCTACGGTATAACTGTGAGAATAGTGGGTTGGAGGACAAGGTTATTGGAAATGACAAAGTCAAAGACTGAGAGTTGCAGAAAAAGGAAACCAGTTAAATGTTAAAATCTTTAACGAGTGAACTACGTTATGGTAAGTCAAGGCATAGGAAGCCTTCAGAAATGAGTGGATCTGCAAGGTCACAGTGTGTTGAAAAGTATTGAGTTAGCTCACTGGCCTGGAAATCTCTTGATATACTTGTAATGGTAAAGTTGCTGTAATGAAAAAACCCAACAGTGATGTAGATTAAAGAATAAAGGTTTTATTTCGTCCCATTTAACAATTCCAAGGCGAGTGATGCAGATTGGTGATGGGGTTTGTTCCACATGGTCAATCCAGGGATGAGATTTTTCTGTTGGTATCATTTTGTCATGTTTTAGGGCATATGGCCATCTGTCTGATAGAGCTGAACAATTGTACCTAGGAAGGAGAGGATAGATTTTGGTGGACAACTGGCAGTCTTTGCCATGCTTGAAAACCAGGACTATCTCTTACATTTGTTGCATTTTCTGCAGTATTAGATATGAGGTTGATGATTAGTAAAAGCTAGTAAAATAAGAATATAATCTTTATTATTTTTAATGTAAATGAATTTATCTGGAAATGTGTAAGAAGAGGTTGCCTGTTTGCTGTTTAGGCTCAGAATGAAATTAGGGTGTTATATTAGTCTGTTTTCACACTGCTGATAAAGATATATCTAAAACTGGGAAGAAAAAGAGGTTTAATTGGACTTACAGTTCCACATGGCTGGGGAGGCCTGAGAATCATGGTGGGAGATGAAGGGCACTTCTTACATGGTGGTGGCAATAGAAAATGAGGAAGAAGCAAAAGCAGAAACTCCTGATAAACCCATCAGACCTCATGAGATTTTACTCCTCATTGTCACGAGACTAGCACGGGAGAGACTGGCCCCCGTAATTCAGTTACCTCCTACTGTGTCCCTCCCACAACACGTGCGAATTCTGGGAGATACATTTCAAGTTGAGATTTGGGTGGGAACACAGCCAAAGCATATCAGGTGTTGTGGGATTAGTGTTTAAATCTGGGGATTTCTTTCATAATTCTTTTGTTTTAAAGTTGTGTTCAACTTCATACAGACATAGTGACGTTGAAGGGAAGAATTAATATAAAATATGCCAAGAAGCTAGTGAAATGTTATGTTTAGGATCAGTTTAGCAGCTGATCTATTGGGTGTAATCTTTCAGTTCCATCCAGGAGGAGGAGGAAGAAATTTTCTTTTTGCATTGCACACTTGGTTTCTCTTGCTTCTTACTATATCTCTTTTTTCTTCATGGGGGTTAGGCACCTTGCTGTGACAAGCTTTATACTTGCCGCTTGTGTCATGATAACAATGAAGATCATCAACTAGATCGCTTTAAAGTGAAGGAAGTGCAGTGCATAAACTGTGAAAAAATTCAACATGTAAGATTTTATGACATTTTTATTTTCTTTTTAAAAACTGTATTAAGGTGGTTTGAAAACATTTAATCAAAAGTATTATAAATAAGACTTCTTTAACTTCTAGAATAAGCAATATCTTTGGTTTAGGTGTTTCAAACTTGTAAAAATAAACTGTATATACTTGAACATAAGTTCTAGATATTCCAATGGTAACTCAAAATGTTTTGGTTAGTTTATTGCAGTTTTTAATTATGTGTCTTTTTTAGGCCCAACAGACTTGTGAAGAATGTAGCACGTTGTTTGGAGAATATTATTGCGATATATGCCATTTGTTTGACAAAGATAAGAAACAGTATCACTGTGAAAACTGTGGAATTTGTAGGTACTGTATGTAAAACGTTCTTATCTAATTGCTTCTAATGTATATGCAATAATTGTTTTTAAAATCAACTTTATTTAGGTGTAATTTACATCTGATAAAATACATTCATTTTAAGTGTCCAATTCAGTGAGTTTTGATAAATACCGGTATCTCTTTTACTATCAGCACAATCAAGCTATAGAACATATCCATTCTAAAAAGTTTATTCATGCCTTGTTAATAATTTAATTTACCCATCAATTATTGTATAGCTTTTTAGAATTTTACCTTTGGAATATGAAAGATGTTTTGTATAAAGTGTTTTATGGGCAACTGAGGTAGAGAATTGGGATAAATTTTTCCTTTGTAAAAATTAGGATTTAAAAAATTATCAAATACAGGGTGATTTTATAAAAATTGGAAAAAACAGAAAAGTAGAAATAATAAAAATAAAATAACCTACAGCCTAACTGCAGACAAGCTACTGTTGACATGTTGGTGTATAAGGAATTATTTTTTTTCTTAAAAAAACTCAAGTATTTTAGATGTATATTAAAGCATGTATGTAAAGTGTGTCTAAAGTACAGTACAGTGAATAAGCCACTGAGTTTAGGAAAGGAGTGTTACCAATACTGTCAAAGCCCAAGGTGTTCCATGTTCAGTCCTTTCTTCTTGTCCCTGCTGGAGGTAATCACTGTCTTAAATATTTTAAATCACTTTCTTGCTTTTTTTTTTTTAATATAATTTGTTTTTAAGGAAGGATAACCAACCTACCAAAATATACAGAAATTATAAGCAAATGACTTTATGAATTTTAACAAATGAACATACCTTTGTAACCACTAC
Source organism: Colobus angolensis palliatus (assembly GCF_000951035.1). Taxonomy (NCBI): domain Eukaryota; kingdom Metazoa; phylum Chordata; class Mammalia; order Primates; family Cercopithecidae; genus Colobus; species Colobus angolensis. The sequence continues at coordinate 6,828,036 of NW_012120710.1, read as the reverse complement.
CCAGATCAAGAAACAGAACATTCATAGCACCTTCATAGCTTCCTGTGTGCCCCCTCCAAATTACTACACTTCCCCAAAGGTAACCAGTATGCTGACTTTTGGAAGTTTTTAATAAATGGAATCATACAGTATATGTTCTTTTGTGTTTTATATGTTTTAAGGGCATGTCTTTCAGTGGTCACATACTTAAAATTATTACATTTTCCTGTATGATTGACCCATTTATTATTATATAATGTGTCTTTTTATCTTTAGTAATATTTCCTGCCCTAGGCTCTACTGTATCTGTATCAGCTTTCTTTTGATGAGTTTTTGCATGTATATCCTTTTCCATGTAGACATTTTTGTACATTTATATTTAAGGCATGTGCCTTGTAAAACAGCGTATAGTTGAGTTTTAATTTTTCAATCCAGTTAGATAAAACTGTCTTTTACTTGGAGTGTGTAGTTTGTTTTTTATTAATGTAGTTAGGATATATTTGTGTTTCAGTCTACAATTTTGGTAGTTTCTATTGCCTTATTATTTGTCTTTTTTTCCTCTCCTTTCTTTGGATTAATCTGTTGCTTTCCTATTTTGCTTTTATTCTCTATAGGCATGTTACTTATACGTTTTTCCGTTATTTTCTTAGTGGTTATCCTAGAAATTGTAACATACATCATTGGCTTACTAGAATAATATGTTTATCATTTCTTGGACAACGTTAGGACCTTTAAACACTAAGAGTCTTTATGTATAGTGCTATTGTTGTTATATATTTACCGTTTCTATTGCCCTTCTTTCCTGTAAGTCTCCAGCATTGTCTTTGGAGTTAGTTTTCTTCTGCTTGAAGAATTGTCTTTAGTATTTCTTTTAGTGAGGTCCTGCTGATGATATATTCTCTCAGTTTTGTTTTTTTTTTTGTCTCTGAAAAATGTCTTCTTTTGCCTTCATTTCTGAATTATTTTTGCTGGGTGTAGAATTCTAAGTTTACAAGTGTTGGTTCCCCCGACCTTCCAACACTTTAAAGATATTTTGGTTCCATGGTTTCTGTTTAAAAATATCACCTCTCAGGATTATTATTGCTTCTTTGAAAGTAAAGTCTCTTTTATCCTCCTCTTGCTGTTTTTTAAGTTGTTAGCACTTTTTCCATGTGTCCAGGTTTGATTGAGTGTAATATTTATCTGGCTTGGGGTCTGTAGCATTTCTTGAATCTGTGGCTTGATGTCTTCTGTCAATTTTGAAATATTTTTGGCCAGTTTCTGTTCAGATAATGTTTCTTTACCATTTTCCCACCTCTTCTGAGACTCCATTCCATAGATCTTTTTACTACATCCCATATCTCTTTTTTTTTTCCTGTATTTCTCCTACTTTGATTTTCTTTATGCTTCAGTTGGACACTTTCCACAGATTATCTTCCAGGTCTCTATTCTGCTGTGTTGAATCTGCTGTTAAGCCTACCAAGTTATCTATTTATTTATTTAAGTTATGAAATGTATATCGAATCTTCATTCTTGTTATTTTCCAGTTGTCAGGGGAAATTATCTTTTTTTTCTTTGAATGTATTGATCACATAATTTAAAGGGCTGTGCCTTATAACTCCAATATCTTGATTACCTATGGGTGGGTTTTGTTTTCTGTTTTTTCCCCATTGGTGTTTGGTTCTGCCTTTTGACATGTTTTTTTTTTTTTAGTTGATTGTTGGACATAATATGTAAAAATTTATTAAGCTCTGGAAGCAATTTTTTTTCCAGAGAGAACTTATTTTTCTTTCAGAAGGCAATTAATGTAGGGATGGATAACCTTAATCCAATTTAGCATTGACATTATTAGAGTCTAATTTTTTTTTTTTGTATGTCCTGTTCTATTTTGTTTTTTCTTTTTCCCCCTTTATTCTTATGCTCCTAGGACTTGGTCCCTTGGAGATCTTGACTTAAAGCTAGAGTTGCTTAACAGGCCCATCTCTTTTGTGGTGGAACCTGGACTCCAAATTTTGGCCCCCTAGCATAGGAATACTTTCAGAGAGTTTACTCAGTTTCTTAGGCTCTTACCTTTTGCTCTCTGTTTAGTTTCTCAGCTTGTCACAGCACAGTTTAGGGTCTAAAAATCTCTCAAGGAAGAAAGAAGTAGAGACTATTGACCTTGCCTCAGTATATTTCCTTTCTTTCTGATATCTTTGCCCTTCAAGCACTTAGTTGCTCTTTACTACTTTTAACCAGCTTGTTTGTTTTCTTTAAATTGAGTTTTTCTAGTTCTCAGTAAGAGTTTTAGTCCTATAGAAGCTACTTCGTCATTGTGGAAGTGGAAGGTATATGTTTCGTTTTGTTTATTTTAAAAATCATATATATGGCCTTTCTTGCTGTTTTTTTTTTTTTAAACTGAGCTCTGTTTCTAAGAGTCATCCTATTTGATTAATTAACTCTAATTTATTTTCACTTTTGTAGTGTTATTTTGTATATCACATCTACACATAGCTTCTAGTTACCATACACAACCAAGAAAATCATATCCTCTTTTATTAGTTGATTTATTGACTTTCAAGTTATTGTTACTGCAAAGTACATATCTCATGCTACATGGTAAATATTAAACTTCATGAGATCACGGTATTTTCATATTTTAAATTTCTATACCTGGGGGTGCTTTATGTCAGGGTCCCCAGTGCTTGGGGTGTGGATTCTGGTGCATGCCCTGTTAGGAACTGAGCTACACAGCAAGGGGTGAGTGCTGGGTGATCGAGCATTGCTGTCTGAGCTCTGCCTCCTGTCACATCAGTGGTGGCATTAGATTCTCATGCTCCTGTCACATCAGTGGTGGCATTAGATTCTCATGGGAGCACAAACCCTATTGTGAACTGTGCATGCAAGGTATCTAGGTTGTGTCCTTATGAGAATCTAATGCCTGATTATCTGAGGTGGAACAGTTTCGTCCCGAAACTATCCCCCGACCTCGGTCCATGGAAAAATTGTCTTCCATGAAACCAGTCCCTGGTGCCAAAAAGGTTGGTGACCACTGCCTTATGTACAGTAGGTGCACAGTAATGTGTAGACAGTGTGTCTTTGGCAATGTTTTCAGTGTTATGATAACCCTGAATATACTAGAAAAATTAGTCATCACCATTTACCATTTAAGTATTATGGATTCTTTTTATTTTACAAAATATTTTAAAGCCCTTTTATGAACAATATGCAGACAAAAGAATAAAGGGTAGTGAAAAACAACTTCATTGGAAATTTTACTAAGAATTTGAACACTACAAACCCAAATTTTAATTCCATGTATTTCAAGTTGAAGATAATGTGTGCTCAAATATGTCAGTGTCCTTTGTAACTGCAGTTGACCCTTGAACAATGTGAGGGTTAAGGGCACCAACTGCCAGCTCAGTTGCAAATCTGAGTATAACTTTCAACTCCCCACAACTTAACTACTAATAGCCTGCTACTGACTGGAAGTCTTGCCAATAATACAAACAGTCAATTAATACATATTTTGTATGTTACATGTATTATATATTATATACTATATTCTTACAATAAACTAGAGAAAAATATTAGGACAATCATAAGGAGAAAATATGTTAACTGTTCATAGAGTGGAAATGGATCATCATAAAGGTCTTCATCCTTCTTCATGTTGAGTAGGCTGAAAAGAGGAAGAAGAGAGATTGGCTTTGCTATCTCGGGTGACAGAGGTAGAAGAAAATCTGCTTATAAGTAGGCTTGTGTACTTCAAATTTATGTTGTTCAAGGGCCAACTGTATTTACTTGTCAGTTGTCATACTTGAATCTGGCACATGTGCATCGTGTAAATAACTGATTCTAGATTTTAGACACATTTCTGATAGGTTCTAGCTTGTAATTACTTCTGGTTCTTCTTGTATTTGCATCATCAAAATGCAATACTAATTCCAGATCTCAAATACACCACTAATAAGTCTTGGCTTATCATTACTTCTGTACATACATTACCAAATTCAAATCCATTTGAGAACTTTGAGAGTCATAATTTGGTTGAAGAAAAGATGACTTTCTTCATAATTGCATGCTTTGTAATTGCAAAACATTTTGATGAATTTTTTTCATTTTTACATCATCTGTTTCCTTCTAAGTACTTTTACATATGTACCTGCTTTCAACGTTTGTCCACTTATGAACCATATTAAGTAAATTTTGGTGTACAAACATCATAAAAGATGGAAGAATATTACACACGTCCTTTTAGCAAAATAGGATGGTCCAGGTTTTTGTCATGAAATAATGTAATTTGAAGTCCTTCCTAGTAAATGACTAAGTGAGGATACCATTTTTTGTTTTTAAATTTTTTTTTTGAGTCTCGCTCTGTCGCACACGCTGGAGCGCAGTGGCGTGATCTTGGCTCACTGCAACCTCCACCTCCTGGGTTCAAGCAGTTCTCCTGCCTCAGCCTCCCAAGTAGCTGGGATTACAGGCACTTGCCACCATGCCTGGCTAATTTTTGTATGTTTAGTAGGGATGGCGCTTCACTGTGTTAGTCAGGATGGTCTTGATCTCCTGACCTCGTGATCCTTCTGCCTTGGCCTCCCAAAGTGCTGGAATTACAGGCGTGAGCCACTGTGCCCGGCCACCATATTTTCTTTTTGTCCTTAGAGATATATTGTTCATTCCTTTTTTTCAGTGAGACCGTTCTTATAGTACATCATCTGAAAATCATAATCTGATTTATTGCTTATAGGATTGATTTCACCAGGGGGTGAGGGGTAGTGGATGCTAATGACATCTACTGGATAGAGACCAGGGATGCTACTAAACATCCTATAATGTGCAAGAGACTTTCCTGCCACAAAGTATTATCTGGTTCAAAATGTAAATATTGCCTAGGTGGAGAACCTTCTAGTCTAGAGTGGTTATCTGCCTTTTTGCATTTATCTTCTACTTCATCTAAAATTTCCCGTCTTTTTTTTTTCTATTTGTGAAAAATGAAAAATTCTGATTTCTCAACTGTGTTCAAGGAGAACTGCAAAGAAGGTATCTGCAGACTCTTTAATGCCTTCTGGAAAGATGATGTAATACTTTGAGCAGTACGGAAAGAAAACTGAAGGATTATGCATTAGTGATTATTTCATGTCATTCTTTCGTGTTTCCACATGAAAGGTCTTTTTACCATGCTTTGCATTTTAGTCTTTTTGTTAGGATAGTTGGGAACAATTGATAATTAATGTGAAAGGATTCCTAGGATACTGAAATACTAAAATTAGGAAAAATAAGATTATTAAGGTTCCATAATGTATCAGATTTATGAAAGTGTTCAGTGGACCCATATGGTAATTGCAAACAGAATAGAATGAGCTTATTCTATTAAATAAAAAGCAGATTTTCTTCCTTGGAAGATTTCTAAAGAAAGAATAAATGTCATAATATATTCATCTTTAAAACAATTGATTAAAAAAAGAACTAGACCTGGGTACAGAGTGGATATTGTTTAAAAAAGGCTTTTGCAGTCATAAAGATTTGTTAAATGCTGAATTTAATTAAAATTCCTTCTTAGAACTTTTTTTTTTTGAGACGGAATTTCGCTCTTATTGTCCAGGCTGGAGTAAAACGGCACTATCTTGGCTCCCTGAAACTTCCGCCTTCTGGGTTCAAGAGATTCTCCTGCCTCAAGCATCCTGAGTAGCTGGGATTACAGGCATGTGCCACCATGCCTGGCAAATTTTGTATTTTTCATAGAGATGGGGTTTCTCCATGTTGGTAAGGCTGGTCTTGAACTCCCTACCTCAGGTGATCCTCCCACCTTGGCCTCCCGAAGTGCTGGGATTACAGGCGTGAGCCACTGCGTCAGGCCTTTTCAGAACTTTTAACTTGTTAATTGTACAGTGCAAATATACAAGTGTATTGAGTTTCTAATAACTATTTGATTATAGAATCCTTTTCATGTTCAGTGGAACATAGGAGATGTTTAATGTATAGAATAAGAGAATTTTCAAATGGAAAAGTTGTTTTATATTTTGTGTTACTGGGTATTGTAATATTATGTGACTCAGGTTATAGACAAACAATTATGTTCACTTCAAGTAGGTATTTTAGGAGGCATTTTATCTTTTGTCATTGTTCAAAAATATTTGAAATGTTTATTTTCTGCAGTTGCTTTTAATGAGTGCATATGGCATACTGAAAAATTACCCTCGAGGATTTTTGAGTTTTTTTGGTTTTTAAAAAATCTACCAAAAGATATTGGAAGCAAAATTGATTGAGAGTGACAAATACTGTCTTTAGTCAAATGATATATGATCATCAATAATGACTATTGTTTTTTAAATAATAAAAATACTAAAAGAGCTGGGCGTGGTGACTCACACCTCTAATCCTAGCAGTTTGGGAGGTCGAGGCAGGGGGACCACCTGAGGTTGGGAGTTTGAGACCAGCCTGACCAACATGGAAAAACCCTGTCTCTACTAAAAATACAAAATTAGCCGGGCATGGTGGTGTATGTCTGTAATCCCAGCTATTCGGGAGGCTGAGGCAGGAGAATCGCTTGAAACCGGGAGGCGGAGGTTGCAGTGAGCCAAAATCGTGCCATTGCACTCCAGCCTGGGCAACAAGAGCAAAACTCGGTAATATATGTAATATATGTATATTTTATTATATATAATACATAAAATATTTATGTATTATATATTTTGTTATATATATATTGAGCAACTGGTTAGAGTTGAAAACTCTTTATCCTTTCATGGTAACTTTTAAAAAAAATCATGGTATTTGAATGTATTAATTCCTGTATTTTTGTTTGAAAATCAGTCTTTTTTGGAGCTGTACATACTCGATAGTCTTTTGCACCAAGTCTTTTTTGGGAATTAAACATTTTTGTCTTAGGTATATCGTGAAAGTTTGTCATTGCTTTTAGTTCATTAAATAAATCTATAAGGCAAGGATGAACAGATCTTCTTGGCATAGCTCTCCTACTAAAATTTCTACTCTTGACCCTATTGCTTTATCTAAGATATATGTGACTCTCATCTGGAGGTGTGGGCTTGAAAAATTGCTGTTTATCCTTAGGCAAGAATCACTGTAAGCAAATCAAGTGCTTCTTACAGAGTTTAATTGTGTATTATTCCTGATTTACGTTTTAAAATAGCTTGATTATAGTTACAGATTATCTTTGGACCGTGGCTATGTTTCTCTAAGACTGATGTGCCCTAAAGATGGGGTTTCAGTTTTCGGTAAATACGAGCAAACATCTGGTCTTAATTTTTTGGTAATGGACATATATCCTTACTGTAATGTACAAGAATGAGCTTTTTAAAAAATGAGGAAATAACCGGTTTCTCATTGTTATTAAGCACCAGAGCTTATTGTAAGACAGAATTGCGTAGCAGAAGTGGTTGCTGTGTTCTGATTATCCTTATTTTTATTGACATGTATTAGATGTACATAGTTTTGGACTACATGTGGTAATTCAGTGCATTCATATAATCAAATCAGAGTAATTGGATTATCCATTACCTTAAATATTTATTGTTTTTTGAGAAAGGGTCTTGCTCTGTTGCCCAGGCCAGAGTTCAATGGCACAATCATGTCTCACTGCAGCCTCGACCTCCCAGGTTTATGTGATTCTCCCACCTCAGCCTCCTGGGTAGCTGGGACTATAGGCATGTGCCACCATGCCCAGCTAATTTTTTGTGGAGATGGGGTTTCCCCATGTTGCCCAGGCTTAAAAATTTATACTAGAAACATTTGAATTCTCTTTTAGCTAGTTCGAAATGTATAATCAATTAATGTAAACCATAGTCACCCTACTGATCCATCAAACACCAGGGCTTATTTCTTCTAAGTGTATATTTGTATCCATTAATCAACCTTTCTTCTTCCCCTCCTCCGCCCCATCCTTCCTACCCTTGTTGGCTTCTGGTATCTTCCAGCCTAGTCTCTATCTTCATGACATCCAGTTTTTGGCTCCCACATATGATTGAGAACATGTGATATTTGTCTTTCTGTGGTTGGCTTGTTTCACTTAATGTAATGACCCATCCTATCCATGTTGCTGTAAATGACAGGATTTCATTCTTTTTAATGGCTGAATAATATACCATAATGTACATATACCATATTTTCTTTATCCATTCATCCACTGATGGATACTAAGGTTGATTCCATATTTTGACTATTGTGAGTAGTGCTGCAGTAAAACATGGGAGTGCAGATACCCTTTGATATACTGATTTCCCCTTAGATATGTACTTGTAGTGGCCTTGCTGGATCATATAGTGCTCTATGTTTAGTCTTTTTGAGAAATCTCCATACAGATTGCCACAGTGGCTGTATTAATTTATATTTCCACAAATAGTATACAAGGGTTCCACTTTATATCCTCACCAGCATCTGTTATTCCCTGTCTTTTATGATATACGCCATTCTAACTGGGATGTGATGATACCTCATTGTGGTTTTGACTTCCGTTTCTCTGATAATAGTGATGTTGAGTATTTTCTCATGTACCTGCTGGTCATTTGTTTGTCTTTTGAGAAATGACTGCACCAGGTCTTTGGACTATTTTTAAATCAGATTATTTATTTTTTTGTTATTAAGTTGTCTGAGCTTTTTATATATTCTGGTTATTAATTCCTTGTCAGGTAGATAGTTTGCAAATAGTTTCTCTCATTCTGTGGATTGTCTCTTCACTTTGTTGTTTCCTGTGCTGTGCAGAAGCTTTTTAGCTTGATGTAATTCTGTCTTATCTATTTTTGTTTCCGTTGTGTGTGTTTTTGAGATCTTACACAAAAAATCTTTGCCAAGATCAGTGTCCTGGAGACTTTCCCCAGTGTTTTTTTTTCACAAGTTTTATAATTTCAGGTCTTTAGGTTTAAGTCTTGAATCCATTTTGATTTGATTTCTGTGTACGGTGAGAGATAAGCATCTAGTTTCATTCTTCTGCATATGGTTATCCTGTTTTTTTCTGCACCATTTATTGAAGAGATTGTCCTTTTTCCATTGTACATTTTTAGCACCTTTCTTGAATATGAGTTAGCTGTAAGTGCATACATTTATATGTGGGTTCTCTGTTCTATATAATTGGCCTATTTGTCTTTTTTTATGCCAGTACCATGCTGATTTGGTTACAATAGCTTTGTAGTATATTTTGAAGTTAGGTAGTGTGAAATGTCTCCAGTTTTGTTTTTTTTTGCTCAGGATTGCTTTGACTATTCAGGGTCTTTTGTGGCTCTCTATAAACTTTAGGATTTCTTTTCTTTCTCTTCCTTCCTTCCTTTCCTTAAATGTTTGTTGTAATTCAGCAGTGAAACCATCAGGTTTTGGGCTTTTCTTTGATGTGAAACTTTTTGTTATGGCTCTAGTCTCATTACTTGTTACTGGCTTATTGAGGTTTTCTGTTTGTTTGTGGTTCAATGTTGGAAGGTTGGATGTGTCCAGGAATTTATCTGTTCTAGGTTTTCCAATTTGTGGTCATATAGTTGTTCATAACAGTATCTACCTTTGTATTTCTGTGATATGAGTTCTTATGTCTTCTCTTTTGTTTCTGGTTTTCTTTTCTTCGTAGTCTATTAAATTTGTTTTGATTTTATCTTTTCCAAAACACCAGCTTTTGTTTTATTGGTCTTTTGTATTGTGTTTTTAGTCTCACTGTCATTTTTTTCTGCTCTGCTCTTTATTATTTCTTTCCTTTTACCAATTTTGAGTTTGTGAAGTCTGTCCGGGGGTAATCCAGTCATCTTTATTTTTCTTCTGTGTACGTCTTTCCTTTTTTTTTTTTTAATGGCTGCTTTTAAGATTTTTTCTTTGTCTCTGGTTTTGACAAATAGATTATGACGTTCCATTATATAGTTTTCTTCATGTTGCTTGTGCTTAGGGTTTGTTGAGCTTTTTGAATCCATTGGTTTATAGTTTTTTTATTAATTTCAGGAAAGTTTTGGCTATTACTATTTCAGATGTTTTTTCAGTCCTCCCCTTCCCCTGCTTCCTACCTTAGGGATCTCCAATTGCATGTGTTGAAAGAAAAACTTAAGACAAATTAAACTTAACAGAGTTTAATTGAGCAAAGAATGATTTGCAAGTTGGTAGCCCCAAAATGATAATAGGTTCAGACCAACATTGTCTCTGCCATGTGGTCAGAGAGGATTTATGGACAGAAAAAGGAAAGTGACAGAAAATGAGTAAGTACGGAAACAACTGCATTGGTTACAGCTCAGCATTTGCCTTATTTGAACACAGTTTGAACAGAGGACTGCCTGTGATTGGCTGAAACTTGGTGATTAGTACAAGAGTAGGTTACTGTATGTAAACACATCTGGTTAGGTTACAGTTAACTATGTACAGCAAAGCCTTTAGGATGAACTTAAAATATGTAAGAGGCAGTGTTAGGCTCAACTGAACACATGTGTATTAGGTTGCTTGAAGTTGTCTCACAGCTTACTCATGCTCTGTCATTAAAAAAAAAATTCCATTTTCTTCCTATTTCATTTCAGATAGTTTCTGTTACTGTGCCTTCAAGTTGACTACCTTTTTGTTAGCAATATCAAACTTGCCATTAATTTCATCAGTGTATTTTTAAATCTCAGACCTTGTAGTTTTTATGTCTAGAAGTTTGATTTGGGTCTTTAAACATATTTTCCATATTTTACTACTTTTTTAATGTAATGGTATACAGTTATAATAACTTTTAATGCCCTCTATTTTAACATATCTGTCAGTTCTGGATTGATTGATTGATTATTCTTCTCATTTTAGGTTGTGTTTTTCTGCCTCCTTGCTGCCTGGTTATTGTGAGTTGGATATCAGATATGATTTTTCTTTCTTTCTTTAGTGCTGGATATTTTTGTATTCCTATAAATCTTCTTGAGCTTTCTTTTGGGATGCAGTTAAGTTGCTTGGAAACAGTTTAGAGTGTTGGTTTCTCTAGACTCTCCTCTCAGCTCATCATTTCAATCATGATGTCAGTTAGGGCTCATTTACTTTGTTTGTTGTCTCTCACAGATCACTCTGTGTTGTTGCTTGATGTTCAGTGAAACCGCTGTTTCATATATTCTGTCTTTTGTCATTATTGTTTCAGATGTGAGGGTAGATCTGATCTTGGTTATTCTATCTTTAGCAGTAGTGGAAACTTCCCTGCAGGGTTTTACTTACGGAGTTTGACAGGCTATTCTAAAGTTCATTTGTAAGAGAAAATTCACAATAGCTGAGTAAATTTTGAAGGAAGGACAACGAAGAGTGGATTGCCGTTCCGTATATCAAAACATGATAAAACTATAGTAATTCAAATAGTTTACTATTTGTGCCAGAACAAGTAGATACATGGATAAACATAGAGTGTGTGTGTGTGTGTGTGTGTGTGTGTTTGTGTTTGTGTTTGTGTATACACAGACAAATACTTATACATATGAATTTATGGCAAAAGTGACATTTCAAATCAGGAAAGGGTAGTATTAAGATAGTTGATTATCCATTCAGAAACCAAAAATTGACTCTTCAAACTGTATTCATTAGAATATGGATTTAGCGTCTTGTGACAGAAATCCAAAGTAATGGTGGTTCAAGAAAGGCAGAAGTTCATTTCTCATGGAAAAGTCTGAGTTGTGTAGCTAAACAGGAACTCGGGCTCTTCTTGTTTTTTTGCCTTGTCATCCACAAGATATTTTCTTGTCTCTGTAGTCTAAAATGCCTCATATTCTGGTCTGTAGAAAGGCTACAGTTAGGTGAAGGGAAGGCATATTTTTCCTCTTAAGGGCACAGTGCAGAATTTTCATGTATCTCTTCTGTTCCCAATCTCCAGGTATGTTGGAAAATAGTCTTTATTCAGGACAGTTCTGAATAGCTCATTGCCTAGCTAAGTGTCATATTATTGTAGAAGAAGTGGAGAATAGAAATTTAGGGACAAGTAGCAATCTAACCTTTGCCATACATAACAAATTTCAAATGGATTAAAGAAAAATATAAAAATGAAAAGCTGTAAGTACTAGAAGCATACATAGGAGAGTCTGTTTATGATCTATAGGTTATAAAAGTATTTCCTAAGCAAGAGGCAGAAAGCATAAGCTATACAGGAAAATATTGATGGCTTTTTACTACATAGTAATCAAAAATGGCTATATGACAAAGTTAAGAGAAATCACAGACCGGAAAAGTAAATATAAATATGCAAATAAAATTGATATTCATGATATGTAAATATAATATATGCAAATGAAAACATTGATATTCATTATATAAATGAAAAAACTAATATTCATGATATATTTTTTACCTGTAAATTGGTTAAAAACAAATACTTTAGTAGAAAAATGGACAGAGCATATGAACAATCTACAGAGAAATCCAAGTAGTTCATAAACATTAATGTACATTCCCTGTCTCATAATTTGCAAAATGCAAATTAAAATGATATCTTTTGTTTGTCTATTTAATACAAGTAACCATTGTTAGCCAAAATGTGGGGAACATGGTTACTCTCATGCAGTGTTGGTGGAAGTCTAAATTGGTACTGTTTATTTGGAGGTCAGTTTGGCAGTATCACAATGTTGCAATATCTTCTGACTCAGTAGTTTCACTTCTAGGAATCTTGTAAAAAAATAACATGTGAACTAAGTGATGTCTGGACAAGGATGTTTATTGTATCATTGTAGCAACTAAAGATCATAAATTATATCAATGAGGGAATATTTTAAAAAATTAGTATACATCCATGCCATTAATGTAGCTATTAAGAAGAATGACCAGGTACTCCTCTGAGATGAAGCTTCCAGAGGAACGATCAGGCAGTAACATTTGCTGTTCAGCAATATTCACTCTTCTGCAATCTCTGCTGCTGATACCCAGGCAAATAGGGTCTGAAGTGGACCTCCAGCAAACTCCAACAGACCTGCAGCTGAAGGTCCTGACTGTTAGAAGGAAAACTAACAAACAGAAAGGACATCCACACCAAAACCCATCTGTACATCACCATCATCAAAGACCAAAGGTAGATAAAACCACAAAGATGGGGAAAAAACAGAGCAGAAAAGCTGAAAATTCTAAAAATCAGAGCACCTCTCCCCCTCCAAAGGAACGCAGTTCCTCGCCAGCAACGGAAAAAAGCTGGACAGAGAATTGACGAGTTGAGAGAAGAGGGCTTCAGACAATCAAACTTCTCCAAGCTAAAGGAGGAAGTACGAACCCATCACAAAGAAGCTAAAAACCTTGAAAAAAGATCAGACGAATGGCTGACTAGAATAACCAACGTAGAGAATTCCTTAAATGACCTGATGGAACTGAAAACCATGGCACAAGAACTATGTGACGAATGCAAAAGCTTCAGTAACTGATTCGATCAACTGGAACAAAGGGTATCAGTGATTGAAGATCAAATGAATGAAATGAAGCGAGAAGAGAAGTTTAGAGAAAAAAGAGTAAAAAGAAACGAACAAAGCCTCTAAGAAATATGGTACTATATGAAAAGGCCAAATCTATGATTGATTGGTGTATCTGAAAGTGACAGGAAGAATGGAACCAAGTTGGGAAACACTCTACAGGATATTATCCAGGAGAACTTCCCCAACCTAGCAAGGCATGCTGACATTCAAATTCAGGAAATACAGAGAATGCCACAAAGATTCTCCTTGAGAAGAGCAAGACTCAAAATTGTCAGATTCACCAAAGTTGAAATGAAGGAAAAAATGTTAAGGGCAGCCAGAGAGAAAGGTTGGGTTACCCACAGAGGGAAGCCCATCAGACTAACAGCAGATCTCTTGGCAGAAACTCTCCAAGCCAGAAGAGAGTGGGGGCCAGTATTCAACATTCTTAAAGAAAAGAATTTTCAACCCAGAATTTCATATCCAGCCAAGCTAAGCTTCATAAGTGAAGGAAAAATAAAATCCTTTACAGACAAGCAAATGCTGAGAGATTTTGTCACCACCAGGCCAGCCCTACAAGAGCTCCTGAAGGAAGTGCTAAACATGGAAAGGAACAACCAATACCAGCCACTGCAAAAACATGCCAAATTGTAAAGACGATCGATGCTAGGAAGAAACTGCATCAACTAACGAGCAAAACAACCAGCTAACATCATAATGACAGGATCAAATTCACACATAGCAATATTAACCTTAAATGGAAATGGGCTAAATGCTCCATTTAAAAGACACAGACTGGCAAATTGGATAAAGAGTCAAGACCCATCAGTGTGCTGTATTCAGGAGACCCATCTCACATGCAGAGACATACATAGGCTCAAAATAAAGGGATGGAGGAAGTTCTACCGAGCAAATGGAAAACAAAAAAAGGCATGGGGTTGCAATCCTAGTCTCTGATAAAACAGACTTTAAACCAGCAAAGATCAAAAGAGACACAGAAGGCCATTACATAATGGTAAAGGTATCAATTCAATAAGAAGAGCTAAGTATCCTAAACATATATGCACCCAATACAGGAACACCCAGATTCATAAAGCAAGTCTTTAGAGGCTTACAAAGAGACTTAGACTCCCATACAATAATAATGGGAGACTTTAACACCCCA
>NW_012120710.1:6812830-6813202 GCF_000951035.1 Colobus angolensis palliatus | reverse complement strand
AGCACCACATCACACTTATTCCAAAATTGACCACATAGTTGGAAGTAAAGCACTCCTTAGCAATTGTAAAAGAACAGAAATTATAACAAACTGTCTCTCAGACCACAGTGCAACCAAACTAGAACTCAGGAGTAAGAAACTCACTCAAAACCGCTCAACTACATGGAAACTGAACAACTTGCTCCTGAATGACTACTGGGTACATAACGAAATGAAGGCAGAAATAAGGATGTTCTTTGAAACCAATGAGAACAAAGATACAACATACTATAGTCTCTGGGACACATTTAAAGCAGTGTGTAGAGGGAAATTTATAGCACTAAATGCCCACAAGAGAAAGCAAGAAAGATCTAAAGTTGACACTCTAACATC
>NW_012120710.1:6800765-6810970 GCF_000951035.1 Colobus angolensis palliatus | reverse complement strand
GTCAAAAAGTGGGCGAAGGATATGAACAGACACTTCCAAAAAGAAGACATTTATGCAGTGAAATGTCTATCAATGACAGACTGGATTAAGAAAATGTGGCACATATACGCCATGGCATACTATGCAGCCATAATACAGTATGAGTTCATGTCCTTTGTAGGGACATGGATGCAGCTGGAAACCATCATTCTCAGCAAACCATCGCTACAACAGTAAACCAAACACCGCATGTTCTCACTCATAGGTGGGAATTGAACAATGAGAACACTTGGACACAGGAAGGGGACTATTACACACAAGGGCCTGTTGTGGGATGGGGTAGTGGGGCAGGATAGCATTAGGAGACATACCTAATGTAAATGACAAGTTAATGGGTGCAGCACACCAAGATGGCACATGTATACATATGTAAGAAACCTGCACGTTGTGCACATGTACCCTAGAACTTAAAAAGTATGATAAAAAATTAATTAATTAAAAAAATTAAGTTAAAAGAAGAAGAAAAAAGAAATGTCAAAGTATGCCTATATAACATGAGGGTACAGAAAGTATAACAATGTGCCAATAAAGTTCATTCAGCTGGAAAAAAAATATACATTTGAAAATACTGCATTCCACCGCTATATGATGTAGTATTTGATAAATGCCTATTAGGTCAAATTAGGTGAAATTTTTGTACTAAGCTTCTATGTAATTTCTGATTTTTAAAATTTGTTCTAACTATTACTGATACAATGTCAGCATCTATAAGTATGATGGTATATTTCTCTATTTTCGCCTTTAATACTGTCTTTTTCATTTGTTTTATGTAGTTTGAATCTGTATTGTTAAGTATATGAACATTTTGTTTAATGTACGTGAACCTTGTTGTAATTTTGATACATTCTTTCATGCCTACAGTAATATTCATTGTTTTGAGGTCTGTTTTCTTATAGTAATACAGTCACAGAACTTTCTTATGTTTTTCATCCCATTGTTTAAATTTCATTCTGCCTTTGTACTTTGAGTTTCTTGCTTATAATAAACTTATTTTTGGCTTTTGTAATTTTTATCAATTTTTTGTTACCTTGTAATAGTTATTTTCTCTATCACTATTATTTATTGATACATAATTTTACCTCTTGGGATACATATATTTTGATACAAACATATGGTGTGTAATAATGATCAACTAAGGGTAATTGGGATATCCATCTCCTCAAACATTTATTATTTATTTATGTTGCAAACATTCCTAATCTCTTCTTGTTACTTTGAAATATATGATAGCACAATAGGGCAACTATAGCTAATGATATATTATTAATTCTGATTATATCTGCCTCTTATATTTAATAAAATTATTGTGATGACTGTGATAAAGAATGAAGTGGTTCTGTGTAGATAGACATAAGATCTTCAGAATGTACTAAGTGAAAAAAAGTTGCAGAATGGCATCTGTAGAAAGAATCCATTAATACAAAAAATCAAACCCAAAGTGTGTTGTGTGTCTGTCTTTGTCTCTTTTTGCAATTTTGTAGGAAAAAAAGCCCTAGAAGGGTAGATACCACTCTGTGTATAGTGCTTACATTTGGAGAGGGATGTTGGGGAGATTGGGGTTTATCCCATATTCTCCATTGTGGCTTGAAAGTTTTTTTACAGAGACTAAACTTGTGTTTTACATAATGAACAAATCATGACTGTAGTAAAAAAATCATCTAATCTTTTGACTTTCATGTGTTTTGCTAGGATTGGTCCAAAGGAAGATTTTTTCCATTGTTTGAAATGTAACTTATGTCTAGCTATGAATCTTCAAGGAAGACACAAGGTATATAATTTAGTTTGTGTAATTTTTAAAGTATTGCAGTGTTTTTGAAACAAGCTTAACTTCTAATATGTTTTGGAAGCATGCTAATTTTCATATGTTCCAAGTGCAACTGTATTGCTGTGTTGAAAAGCAGTATTAACAAATGGATATTTTAAAATATGTACCTCAGAATATCTGATCTACAATTCCTTTTCTTCTCTATAGTGTAAGAATGCTTATATCACTTATTAACATAATGTTGACAACTTCAAAGTTGGTTTATGGATTCTTACCATTGGTACCGCATTTAAGAATAACTTGAAAACAGGAGAAATACTGAATGGTGTAACCTAATTAGCACAACATTCTAAGAAAATTCGGAAAATATTTTACTATTTTTTTTTTACAATTAAGACATACATATTTTAAATCTGGATATAGGAATTATGTCACAATCCCAGGCCCTTTTTCATTATTTAAAAAAAAAATCTAATAAAGTATTACATTTATAGTACTGATTCTACCTACTACAAGAATTTAATTAAGAGAATGGAGGAGTGGCCTAAAGTGAAGTGTAAATCATACTTGTTCAAGTATAGGAAATTCCAGATAAGGGAGAACAGTGTAAGTAGCAACATTGTAGCTGTTGAGAGAGAGAGAGAGACAGATAGACATTAATTGGAAAGAGACTGAAATTATTTACTTAGCAGTATAGTAGGTTCGATAGAAGGTAAGAATAAGAAGTTATTGCAGAAATATAATATTAGCTAGAACTTGGCCTAAATAGTAAAGTGGTCAGGAAAATTGAGATGAATAATGAACATACATGATGTGGTAATGGTATTAAGGAAAAAGAGTGAGGCGGAGTAAAGATGACTCTGAAGATTTTCAGCCCCAACTTAAGGTACTTATTAGTAGATTGTAAATTTTTTGAAGATAAAAGATTGAGTTTGGTTTTTAAACTTGAGCTTGTGGTGATGGCAAGCTATGCTAGTGGAGATAGCCAGGAGTCAGTAGTATCTTATAGATTACATTTCCCTGATGTTCTGGTTTCCAAAGCATGTGTAGTGTGTGTGTGAGTGTGCACACACTAATTCATTGCATCCTCACCTCAGCATTTGTGTTCCATCAACTCAGAGATGCCACTGATGATCAGATATGTTGTAATTGCGGGGATGTTAAAATGTATGTGTGAGGTGTACTTTAGAATCAAATGAAATATGCATTAATTTTATAAATAAAAAACATAAGACTAAAGCAATGGCTAGTCCAAAATCTCAAGGACTGGTAAATAGCAGAGCTAGGATTACAGTCTGGAGTTTTAAACTTACTCTTAAGCTTATTATTTTGAGGGTTTATCTCCCCACTATACTGTCACCTTTCAAAAACATATCTATTTTTTTGTTTTGGTTTTTTTGTTTTGTTGTTTTTTAGTTATCTTTTATTGTGTGTATTACTACGTGGTCCTGCCATCTATTAAGTGCTTCCATTAAAAACCTGGGAGTCTTCCATGGCACAGTGCTTTCCCTTACCTCCTTGCATTTAATCAGACATTAAATCTTGTCAAATTAAGAACTCAGGCTCTGAAGTTAGCCTACTGGAGCGCCAGTTTAACTGTGACTTTGGAAGTTCTTCTCTAGGCCTCCACTGCTTCAACTGTAAAATGGTATAACAATCATAGCCTATTTCATCTAGGATTGTGAGATTTAATTGATCTTATACAGGTACTGTGCTGAACATGGCATATAGTAAATTTCAATAATATGAACTATTATTATTACCAATATTATTAGTAAGTAGTTGAGCTTACTAATTTAGGTCACTGGCTTTGGAGCAAAACATACATAATATGCAAAGGTTCCAAATCTTATTATCTTTGGATCTTGGGTAAGTGTCTTGAATTCCTAAGTCACTTTCCTTATCTGTGGAAGTGAAGGTAATCTCAATAATGTTTATTGAGTATTTTCACTGTATCAGGTAATGTACCAAGCCTGAAATAGTGTGAGATTTAAATAACGGTTCAAAAACTCTTTTCTGACATATAAGCATATATTAATGTTAGCTATTATTTTTAGTAAGTTGGTTTTGTTAATTTTTATTATTAGTACTGTTATACCTGACATTTTCATCTAGTTAAGCTTTTGTTAATGTGAATTTCTCTTTTAAACAGTGTATTGAAAATGTGTCCCGACAGAATTGTCCAATATGTTTGGAGGTAGGCTTAAAATATTTTTTACTTTGGAAGTCTCAGCTCTTGAATTCAAAATACTTGGATGTTTATATTGTCTTCATACAAGCACTAACATTTATTTCCTTTACAGGACATTCACACATCTCGTGTTGTTGCTCATGTCTTGCCATGTGGACATCTTTTACATAGGTAAAGTAACATTTTTTTCTCAATGATGTTTGAAAATAGTGGAGACAATTTTTGTTTTACTAAAATAATCTTATATTTTCTTTCAGAACGTGTTATGAAGAAATGTTGAAAGAGTGAGTGTTTGGGATTTTAAAAATAATTGTAAGATGTTTGATTTTTTTGTGTGTGTGGTGTGGGGTGGTGGACAAACATTGTTACTTATACTGTATTGGGCATGGCAATATTTATATTGAAATGGGTAGGGTAGATGAATAGTGTTAAAACGGGACAAAGCATCTTGGATATAGAACTACATCTTTGCCATATGTTTCTCTTAAGCCTTGTCTCCTCCCACAATTTGAGATAGATACCTCTTTTTTTCTGGCCATATATACCAGGAAGCAGTCTTTGCCGGATGCTGTTACAGTGTTGTAAAAATGCCGAAAAATATTGCTAAAAATTTGTTAGGTTGTTATATTGGTCAAGTATAATGAAGTAAAAGAAAGTAGGTGAAGCAATCATTAAAGCTAAGACTTTATTAATGGAAAGGATATTAAAATTAGATGAAAATAATTGAAAAGAGGAGACTGTATTTTGGTCCTACAGATTGATGAGCAAAAATATGAAGAACTAGAGAGAGGGCATTTTCTTTTTGTCAAATTTTTAGAAAGGAAATAATATCTGAATAATTTTTAACAAATACAGTA
This sequence comes from Colobus angolensis palliatus, assembly GCF_000951035.1. Classification (NCBI taxonomy): domain Eukaryota; kingdom Metazoa; phylum Chordata; class Mammalia; order Primates; family Cercopithecidae; genus Colobus; species Colobus angolensis. The sequence continues at coordinate 6,806,118 of NW_012120710.1, read as the reverse complement.
TCTTCGCATGAGTGTATTAAGAAATTAAGGTTGTTTAGCTAAGGAGTAGCTTAATTAGTTTGTTAAAATATATGAAGTATATTCTACAAAGAATATGGACTAATTACTCTCCATTTTATAATACTGAGGAAAAAGACTTAGTTTTAAATAAGTATACAGGAATTAATTTAAAAGTTGTATAGTGTGAAAGTTCCCAGGTTCCTAAGAGATTATCTTGAAATAGAGGAAAATGCCTGTTTTGAATAGTTCATTTAGCTTGCATCTTCTTGTGTACCTGAATTAACATATTCTTTGTTTAATGTTTGGAAAATAACCTTTCTATCTTTTTTAGAGGCTACAGATGTCCATTATGTATGCACTCTGCTTTAGATATGACCAGGTATTGGAGACAGCTGGATGATGAAGTAGCACAGACTCCTATGCCATCAGAATATCAGAACATGACTGTGGATGTGAGTAGAATCAATACTTTGTAGATTCCTTGTTGACACTCTTCATTTTTGCCCTCCTGCTTGAATTTGCCAAAAAAGAAAAGAAATACTGGTTTGACACAGATGCTAATGTGATGATTATGGAAAGCACAAATGATTTTTAAATTTTAGTTAAATAAGTAACTCAGATCAGGAAAAAAAAAGTCTTAAGAATGCCTTTGTGTAGTTTTTCCCAACACTAGATGGCAGGCAAAAACTTTATTCTGAATTGTTTACACATTACTTGCCAGTGTCAGTAATATAACTGACTAGGGTTGGATCACTGGTGGGAGGTTTTAAGTACATTTTATTTTTAATTATTTTACATTTTATTTTAGGAGAACATAGTTGCTGATTTTTGAGATTACGTTTTGGTTTTTAGTGTTTATTACCCTTTTTATTCCATCTTAGACTTATTTTTATTGAGTGCACACAGGAGACCCCTTTATCACTTCTGTTGTTCACAGAATCATAAGCAAAGAACAAATTGAGAGATAAGAGTCATAATTACAGAGAAGTCTTGATTCACGATCTTGGGAAAAAACTGTGCACAGTAAAATGCCGCTTGCTTCTGGGAAAAAACTTTCCTGGTTAACTTTACCTTAAGGTCTCTAATGGGTGTCCAGTTCCAAGAGTGTGGAGGGTCCCTTCTGAATTGTGAGATAATGAACCTAAGGTTCAAAGTCCAGAAGATTTACTGCAGTGTGGGTGGGAAAGGCAGTCTTTCTCTGATGTTGTTCTCAGAAGACCCAATCTCCAGATTCTAGATTGTGAAGGGTTTGACTGTTCTTAGTCATTGGACCATCAAAATTTTCTTTACCTGATGAAAATGTACTTTGGCATAATGCATAAAAGCCTTGCAGCATTTAGTCGTGTCAGAGTTTGGTAGTGGAAGATGCATGAGGTTCTATTTATTATTAGGTGCATAGGCCTTCCAGTGATTATTGCATAAGGGGTCAACTTATGTTTTCCACTTCAAGTGGATCTGATTGCCATCAATCTGCAATATCAATCTGCAGTATGTTTAACCAAGGCAATCCAGTCAATTCTGGATTTTGCCTAATACTATTGTATCTGTACTATCTTATGTAACTATTTTACAACTTGTCCAGTGAAATAAGTCCCTCTGTCACTGGAGACTTCTCTAGGAATGTCCCATGAGAGAAACACATTTTATAATAATCTTTTAACTGTAATAGAATTAACCCTCTTGCATGGGATACCTTCTATACAACCAGAAAACAGGCACTGAAAATGACAATTGAATGTAATCCCTCTATAAATACTTAAATGGCCCATCAGGTAGCAGAAATGTACTTGAAGTTTTGATTGTCTTCCCAGGATTATGGTTTCGACAAAGCAAACATTGGTCACAAATTATTTTAGCAATTTAGTAATATATATAAATTTTATATATACGTATAAAATTTGGATTATTTTATCTTTTCCATGATGAGCCATGGAATGCAGAACTTTTTTTTTTTTTATTTGGAGACAGAGTCTTGCCCTTGTTGCGCAGGCTGGAGGCAGTGGCACAATCTCGGCTTACTGCAACCTCCACCTCCAGGGTTCAAGTGATTTTCCTGCCTCAGCCTCCCGAGTAGCTGGGATTACAGGTGCCTGCCACCACACCTGGCTAATTTTTGTATTTTTAGTAGAGTTGGGGTTTTGCCATGTTGGCCCGGCTGGTCTCAAACTCCTGACCTCATGATCCGCCTGCCTCGGCCTCCCAAAGTGCTGGGATTATAGGAGTGAGTCACCACGCCCAGCTGGAATGCAGAACTTTTAATAATGGAAGCTTTAAGGATTTAGGAAGGGCCAGGGCTGTCCAGGTTCTCCATGAGTCCACGCTTAACATTGGATTTGTGTCTTCTTAAATACCAGATTAGGTGCCTCCCACTGATAACTGAAGGGTTATTATAGGTAATTTGGCTTGGATTGTGGAGTTGATTGAAATATAAACAGTTTCAGTACTGGCTGATTTAGTGTGAAAATCTGGCAAGTATTTTCTTGGTATTCAATTAATTTTTATCCTGCTTGGGTTAGCAGTTTTATAAACCAGTCAGTCTCTCCATTAGAGAGTTCTAGGAATTGTTATCTGGTCCAAGTCCTAAAGTTGTCAGAAATCTGTATTTAAGAGAGCTTGTCAGGGTCCTTTTCATCCTTTCATGAACCTCCTTGAAGACACAGAACTGTAGGATTTTGCTCCCTTGTGAAATTTTCAGAGAAACTGCATCAGAATTAAGCAGTTCACTGTGGAAACAACTTAAAATGGTTATAAAGACATGATTGACAAGGAAATTTGGTTATTTCTGTGGCCTGCAATAACACGATAACCATAATCAAGACTGATAGAACATACTCAGACACAAAGAATTTTAGAATCATATAATCTTGGAATAAATCTTAATAAAAATATAACAGAAAAGTTAAATATCGTTTCTTATTCGACAATGCTTATGTAATTTAACAGATCAAATAATCCTTTTTTTCTCTCTTAGGATGCTGCAGGGGCCCTTTGTAGCATGCCAAAGTTAGAGGTCAAAAAAAAAAAGACTTAATTTTGAAGTTGAAATTTGGTTTTGGGAAGTTTGTCAAGTGTGTCGAAGATTTAAAACACTTGACCAAAATAGAATCATAAGTCACTGTAAAATAATAGTCATTTGTATAGCCAATGTGAGAATCAACAAGTTTTAAAAAGTGAAAACATTTACTCTTTAAAACTCAGTTTTCTAAACAACCGAAAGTCCTGAGACAGCGTGAGACAAAATCTGTTTCCCCTTGTCTCCTCTTTTTATTGTTTGAAATTTACTCAGAAAGTAAACAAAAATATTTTACTGTCTTATTAATACTACATGAAATCTTTGTTCAAGAGAGAAAACTAGATTTTACCTTTGTATTATTAGGACTAAAGCTAATTTTAATAAAACCTTATAAACAAATCCATCCAATCTGTCAGTTTTTTTTTTACCACGTAAGATTTCCATAAATCTTTTATATTCCCTTATAAACTTTTAAAATTCTTTCTTTTGAACGGTATTTTAATCTACACTTTTTTATTCCTTCAATTTGAAACAACTGTTAAGTAACTTCAAACTAGACCAAAAAAAATTTTTTTTTTTTTTTTTGAGACAGAGTCTTGCTCTGTCGCCTAGGCTGGAGTGCAGTGGAGCAATCTCGGCTCACTGCAACCTCTGCCTCCAGGGTTTAAGCAATTCTTCTGCTTCAGCCTCCCGAGTAGCTGGGACTGCAAGCATACAGCACCATGCCCGACTAATTTTTGTACTTTTAGTAGAGACAGGGTTTCATCATATTAGCCAGGCTGGTCTTGAACTCCTGACCTTGTGATCCGCCCACCTTGGCCTCCTAAAGCTAAATTTTTTTAAAACACATGCCTTGGCAACTTTTCTCACCAAAAGTATATCTTGCTCGTTTTTATACTCCATATAGGGAATTGTTTTTCTTACATCTAGTAGTTTTAGTTACATATATTAACTACAGTTTTAACTCTTAGTAATCCTAATTTCCAGTGAAAACCTTAGGAAGTAATTTTGAACTGTTTTGTATCAGTATTTATAGATGGAAGCCATTTTAATTTTTTGGAAGGATGTTTCCTTAAATTATTATTTATTAAGATATCTAAATATATTTAGCTTTTCTATGCTATATAAAAATAAGATGCCAAAGTATATAAACTTATAATTAATGTTTTAGCATTTTAACTTACAAATGTTTTAAAAGTTTTATGATTACTTAAACATATAAGATTTTAAATTACTGAAAAGAAATTTGAAATTAGGACACAGGTGTACCCTCCCTAATGTTTTCTCAGTCATCTTGAGTCTCAAGTAGTCATATGTCAACCAGGAGGCTATGAAGGGCAGAGCCTGGCTGAGTCCTGAATTTACATACCACTTACAGAGCTTTGAACAGAAGACAGAGCTGTAAAGATGATGCCTGGAGGATGGAACCCCTCGCAGAATAGCCAGGAGGCAAAGCTAAGGCAGGCAAGAAGGAGCCCTAGTGGGCTTGATTAGCCAGGAGGCAAAGCTAAGGCAGGGAAGAAGATGCCCTAGTGGGCTTGATTCTGCCTTGTAGCTACAGGTCTAGGCACTGAGAACATGTACCCAGGCCTCACTTAGCCAGACTTCAGAATCTAGAGGTTCAAAACCCAAAACAAGCTCACAGTCAAATCAAGCAAGTGTTGAATTATATTCAACAGACACCTCTGAAGCCACTCTTATTTTACTAACAGTATAAAAACTGGCTTTATTTACCAAATGTTATCACATACACATAACACCTGTAGGAATACAGACACAGGAAGATGCAGATCTTAGAGCTTTCCTAAAGGATTTTCATCTGCGGGCTTTTAAATAGTTTTTCTATTCCCCATTCAGACTATCAGTTTTCCAATTAACCTGTTTCATTGCCCTGAGCAATTGTTAGCTAGGCAGCCCTAAATATGCATTTCTAAAGGACCAACTCTTAGGTCAAACAAGGTAGAAAATTTGGCCAGGCGCAGTGGCTCAAGCCTGTAATCCCAGCACTGTGGGAGGCCAAGACGGGCGGATCACGAGGTCAGGAGATCGAGACCATCCTGGCTAACATGGTGAAACCCGTGTCTCTACTAAAAAAAATACAAAAAACTAGCCGGGCGAGGTGGCGGGCGCTGTTATGCCCAGACCGTTTATTCCCCGAAGAAGACCACCAGAGTCCAGAGTCAAAGCCAAGCGGCAAGGATCTTTAATACAAGTTCGAACTTGGTCCCTCCGTTTCTCAACATACAAGAGGGCCTCGAACAATGTGTGCGCTCGCTTTTTATAGCCCGATGAAAATAGGACTTGTAAGGTTACAGAGGAACAGGGAACAAGGGAATTCTT
>NW_012120710.1:6797336-6797655 GCF_000951035.1 Colobus angolensis palliatus | reverse complement strand
CTTCCATTAATCTTTCTAAGTAGTTAGTATACTTTAGCCAAATTAGTGGGCTTGCGAGCAGCTGCCCGGAGACCCGCCATTAGAGTCTGGCGATACAGGTGTAGCCGGCCCCTACCTTCTGCCGTGTTGCAATCCCTTGCCGGTCTGGTCAGAGGAAAAGTCCCACTGTGGAGTCAGGCGGCTGGGGGCGGGGGGGGCGCTAATTCGCAAAGTGCGCCCTCATGTCCGCCCCGCTGGCCCTTCAGAGTTACTTTCATTTTCAGCGGGTTCGGATGCGCCGGCCGCCTCCCGTCCGCCCGCTTCTACCTGCGGCGCAGCC
>NW_012120710.1:6758987-6795017 GCF_000951035.1 Colobus angolensis palliatus | reverse complement strand
AAAATTTATATCTCAAAAGCACAGAGCTAAGACTTTAGATGTAAATATTGTACCATCATTTGCTCAAACCAAGGAAAAAATGGTGTAAAAGTTACGACAAGATGGCCAGAAAATCACCTTAAACAAAGGTATGACTGTTTAAAAGAGTGATAAGAGTTCCTAATGTACACAGACAGACACCTTTACAAATGGAAATTTCCTTTATAGATATAAATTGATTTTACCAAAAGGGTTTCAGGATAACCTTCAGTATAGTCAGTTAAATGCTGGATAGGTATATTTTAGTTCCATAGATGGTTTTTAAAAATTTACTGTTTCTTAACTAAAATTACTGAGTTTAGGGTGGAGCCCACTAAGAGAGTAGGGGAAAGAAAGCATTCTTTTTTATTGTTTGCAGTTTACTCAAAAATTAAACAGAAGTATGTTAGTGTCCATGTCCATGCCTGGGCGCAGTATAGATAGATCTGAAAAAGAAGCAAGTCTGCTTTACCTGAGGGCCTACATCTTATAAACATTTTATCCAGGCTATCTTTCTTTTAGCCTTCAGGGCAGTATAGTAACTAAACCAAAAGGCTAGTAGATTTAATTTCTCTTATCAGGTAGTTAAGCTTTTTATTTGTCTTTTAAAAGTCTTTTTTTTTTTTATTTTAAGGCAATAAAAATATTGAAATATTTTTAGAAGTTTCACTCAATAGGCATTTTTAGATGAGTCTAATTTGGGAGCCCTCATTTTCAAATGCACTTTTTCTTTTTTTTTGGTTTGATTTTTAACAGCTCCTTATGGTCATCATCAAATGCACTTCTTAACGTATAGTTTTAAGTGTTCATTTGGGACGTTCCATTATAATTTAAAATTACCTTTAGTAAGATTTTGCCATTTCTATAAGCAAATGGCATTTTATCCTTCCATAAAATGTTTAAAAAGTGTTTGCTGCTTCTGGGGCCTAATACTTACACTTGTAGGCAGAACCAGAAGGTAGACTGCTCAGTTCTTCAGAAATTAAGGATCCCATTTTCACCTTGAATCTTGGCTTTGGCTCTCATATTTCCTTGGTAAACTTAACCAGTGATTTTTTGCCTACTTAAAGGTGCAAGAAGAATTGAAGAGGGCAGGACACAAAAAACCCTGTGAATTTCCAAAAGCCAGTTTGCACCCCCTGCTGTTTTGCCATTTACTGTGCTTCTGCCTGACCCAGTCAGACATAAGAGGCCTTTAGCTAGCTCCAAGGCAGTTGGATCCTGGACCCAGTCCAGTTTTTGCTGCGACTTCTGAATCCAGTTCAGATGAAAAATGTGTTCAAAAAAACTTGGATAGCTCAAAACGCAAATCCGTGGAGTTTTAGAATCTGAGAACTTACCATGATTCCTAATGGCTGTGAGAGAGCAGTGGACACAAAGGGCCTAACGGTACCTTACTGTGTCCCTTGGTGCTCTTGGAGGTCACTGCAAGCTCTACTCAAATCCCACTTCTGATGCCAGCTGTTTGAAGAAAAACCTTACACAAATTAAATTTAACAGAACTTAATTGAGAAACAATTTGTGAATCAGGCAGCCCTGAACCAGAGTAGATTTCAGAGGGTCTTGACTTTCTTTATTTGGTTGCAATTAGCCTGCAAACTAAAGCTTAAAAGGTTGTTTCTGTGCCTTTTGTCTTACGGAGAGTGATCATCTTTTTTCCTTTAAGTAAGATGTGTTGCTGTCTCTTCTCAGCCCTAGTATTGAGTTTTAGATCAGAATGGGAAAGCCTAGTTTTCTGGCTAGATAATTTTTGGTTATATTACACATTTTCTGAACATCTTCAGATACTTCAGCATACAAGGATAAAAACCACATAGCAAAGCCAGATGAAAATTATTTTTTGTTTTATTTACACTGGAATGTTCATATGGATAATTGTTAGGGCAATGAAAAATAACTTTTAGAATACTAACCGATAATCATGTGATTGACTAGAGGCTGAAGTGTGCTATGTTCCATGTAGATAATTTTTTGAAATAATGGCTTCATTAAGGTACAATTCACATATTATACAGCTCATTCATCTAAATTGTACAATTAGGTGCTTTTAAAAATATTCATGTAGTTATGCAAACATCACCACAATTTTAGAACATTTTTGTCATCCTAAAAAGGAAACGCTTGTACCCATTAGCAGTCATTCCCTAATGCCCCAGGCCTAGGCAACCACTGATTCACATTTAGATCGTATTTTTTAAAGAATTATTTTCCAAATTATAATTTAGAGGAAATTTGGAAGTTTTCTGCTTATTGTAGTGTGACTATTCAAAAGCGAGTGCTTTTCTTGCATAGTAATGTATTGATTTTCAGGTTAACACGTTTGTTATTTTTCAGGTTCTTAGCACTCGAAGAAATTAATTCTTAAACAGCATCTTCTTGTTATTGCAGGGATGAGCGAAGAGCCTCTATTTACTCAATTTTAGGAACTACTCTTTTTGCAATCTAATTCATTCCTAAGGCAGAGAAGACAGGGAACAGTATACTAAACCTAAAAAATAGACAAAAATATTATTTGTGTAAAAGTTTTGGTTTTATTAACTGAGATATATTTCTGACTGAAAAATAATGAAATCATGTTGCTATTTTGAATTGTAAGTATCAGGTATTGATCTGATTATGCCTAGGTTAATTTTCTTGCTTGTACTATTTATACTATTTAATATTTGGAAACTATTTTAAAATAAGCTTTTTTATTTTGCTCAAATCTGCCTTTTCACTTTCTGAATTCAGAACCACCTTAATAGCCTTTTAGAGTTTTCAGTGAAAAAAAAAGAAATTTCTACTTTTGGAAATGTGTAGACTTACGTACGTATTTTCATATATTTAATATGGTTTTCAAGGGATTATTATGAGCAGACAATGCTACTTGTATTTATAAGGTTTAAAATACTTAATTTGAATTAATCTCTTTTCAGATTCTCTGCAATGACTGTAATGGACGATCCACTGTTCAGTTTCATATATTAGGCATGAAATGTAAGATTTGTGAATCCTACAATACTGCTCAAGCTGGAGGACGTAGAATTTCACTGGATCAGCAATGACGACCCTATGCAGTACTGGAGAACTTGACATTTTCTGATATAGAAAAAGGCTTTCCTTGGTATCGTGTTATCATGTGTCATCATCTATGCATTAGAGTTGATGTGTTTTGTACTAGTGTCACAGCATAAAATCATATTACAAGTACTTAAGGATTCAGGGTCTCTTGATAGAATTATCATAGCTCTATATTGAATGAAAGCCACTGTGCTTGTGTTTTGATTGGAAATTCCTTTAGTGTCAATTTTTTGGAAGCCAATGATATTCGCCACTGATACATTTATAGAACTGTATTATGTTTTCATGAAATTTTGCTTTAGGTGACACTATGCACGCAGTTCATTTCTAGTTCTTGATAGAACTGCACTTAATTCTCAGTAGTATTCTTGACTTTTTAAGGGCTGTGCTATAGTAAGTTCTCCCTTACTGTTAAAACCTAATTAAATATGCTCTAGAATTTTCTGAGAGTCCTCTGGATCCTCTAAATGTGAATTTTGATGTAATAATGGCTAATAAAATTATATTGAAACAGTGTTTTATAGAAAGTTTTTTCCAAAGTTTTCTATGTTTGGCTCAATTAGGGTAGTATCATCAGCTCTATAATGTAAAATAAATTTTCTTTCTTTTGAGGTATTCTGTAAAAGTAGTTGGGAAAATTACTATGTAAAATAATAAGACTCTTCCAAAGCCTTAATAAAAACATTAACATTGAAAACAGTTTTTTTTAGGTTGCCCAAAATTATTTCTTCAGAGTCATTCATTTATTCATTTATTTAGCAAGTATTTATTGAGCAACTGCTGTGTGGCAGATATGTTTCTAGATGCTGTAGAGACAACAGTGGACAATAAAGATAAAAGTCTTTGTCCTCACAGCAGTACATCCTAGTGTTCATCATATTTGATCAATGTACTCATTTTCCTTTATGCAAGGAGTATATTGTGAATGAATGGAATATTTCTTCCCTAAGCATGTAAAAATAGGGGATGGATGGGTGAGAAGGGCATGGGATATTCCTGGCAAGATCTCTGATTTCATAGTACTTTTTTGGGCTTAGGTAATGGAATTAAATATACCTCTTAATTCAGGAACAAAGTTAACAAATGTGTTTGATGATCCAGCCGACTTTGACAGTGTCTCCGTAATAGCTTACATTAGGCTAGGAAGTAAAATGTACACATATCAGTTGATAAGTACCTATTGAGCACCAGTTGTATTTCCAACTTTGAGCTATTTGAATCTTCTGTGAATAAGAAAGTTAGCCTTTTAACTAGAAAGCCTAAGAGTTCGGGCACATTTATTTCTTCTTTTGTTGAAATTTATTCACCTGGATAAAGGCAGCAGTTTGGGGCTCAGATCTTTATTCTATCTCACCTTCTTGTCTTCTGTATTCTGCTCTTCTTAGATTCTTTCCCTTCATCTGTTTCCTTGGCCTGGCCAGAGCAGCAGTGCTGATCTTGATTTGGGAAAGGATGTTCCTGGGTATTACCAATTAGTACACAGATAAGGAAAGACTAGTTTTCCAGATCTGATACTTTTTTTTGAAGTGGTTTTGTTCTGTCATTTAGGCTAGAGTGCAGTGAAGTGATCATAGCTCACTGCAGTCTTGACTTCTTGGGCTGAACTGATCCTTCCACCTCAGCCTCCAGAGTAGCTGGGACTACAGGTGTGTGCCATCATGCCCAGCTAATTTTTAATTGTTTTGTAGAAACAGAGTCTCAGTGTATTGTCCAGGCTGGTCTTGAACTTCTGGGCTCAAGTAGTTCTCCTCCCTCAGCCTCCCAAGGGCTGGGATTACAGGCATGAGCCACTGTGCTTGGTCCAGATGTACTACTTTTTATGTTTGGTATTCTGCCAAACCAATCATGTTATTGCTTTTAATCATTGAATCATTGGATCTTTAAATAGGAGTGAGTGTATAATAATAAGGCTCTTCTGTTTTCAACATCTATGTGCTAGGGTCATGCATTAGCATTAATTACTACAGTGATTCTGTGGTGTAAGTGTTGTCCTCATAGATAAGAAAGCTGAGGTTTAGAGGTTAAAATGACATGTTGGGGGTAAATAACAGACACTATGTGTTGGAGTTGGGAATCAGATCCAAGTTTGTGACTCCAAACCCACTTTTACCACATTGCTTTTGACCTAAACTTCCATTTTGCTAAAATACCCCTCACAGCTAGTCATCTATATCATTGAAGAGCTCATGATTTGATAGATTAACCTTTAATTTTTAGGTGACTCTAGTTAGAAAGTCTTATTTCACAATCTGATTTTTTCCTTTAACTCAGGATCCAAACATGTCCAAAATAATGCGGAATACATCTGCAGTCACTCATTCATGCTATCCAGTCATGTAGTTGAAGCAATTTTCAAATGCGCTCAAAGTCTCTAGGCTTCCGTACCCAGGGTTGCTTCAAGTATTTGTTCACGAGATGCCAACTTGATGATGAAAATCCTTCAACAATTCTCATTCACAATCAATAAAATCTACGTCCCTTACCATTCTGTATGCAATACTTAAAATGTATAATCTTACCCTTAAATACTTTTTCTGATTTCATATAGGTTATACCTCTGTAAGAAAGGTAAAAAACTCTGAACAATCCTTTCTTCCAGAGATAACTACTGTAAACATTTGAATAGATAACTGCATTCTTCTTTTCCTGTTCTTTTTATAATGCTTACAGGAATGTCAAATACTTAGATCTTAAGTACACTAGAATTATCTGTCCCTGAAATAAGTCAGGTTGCCCTGCCACAGAATTGGTATCTATAGTTTGCTTGTATTATTTTTGAAAAATGTAAAATAACAATATGAATTTTTTGGTGCATAGCATCTCAGCTTCTTTTATTATTAAAGACGTATGTATCAAAAAAATAAGTATATCAAGTTGTTCATTTCTTAGTTTCTGGGGTCTTCTTAACCGGTACATAGAACTCTGTATGAATTAACTTTAGCTTATGTTTGAAGTAGTAGTTTGTTTATAGTGTCATAGGTTTTAAAATCAAACTCAGTTTTTATTTCTTCACCAAAATCTATTTTCATATTATATACATATTAAATTTCCCTTTTATGTTGGTCATGCATCAAAATAAATTTACTAAGTACTAAAGAACCAACTTATTTTGTAAGTGCCTGGCACTTAATAGGTATTCACTAGTTGAATAGTTTAATTTGGAATGAAATTAATTTTAAATGGGAGTTGCTCAAAACTATACCACTTTATTTTTTCTTTTTTCCTTTGTGTTATTAAAACTTTAATTGATGATTGTATATATTATATATGTGGAGTACAATGTGATGTTTTGATATATGTTTACATTGTAGAATGATTAAATCAGTGTAATAAATTTATTGCCTCATACGATTTTTTTGTGGTAAAAAATCAACACTTAAAATCTACTCTTAGTATTTTTGAAATATATAATGCATTATTTGTTATACTCACCATTCTGTGTAATCGATCAGTAAAGTTTATTCCTCTTGTCTAACTGATATTTGTACCTTTTGATCAGCATCTCCCCTTTTCCCATCCACCCTTGTCTCCCAGCCTCTGGTAACCACCATTCTACTTCTATGAGTTCACCTTTGTTTTAGCTTGCACAGATAGCTGAGGTCACATAGTATTTACCTTTTTGTGCCTGGGTTATTTCATGTAGTATAATGTCTTCCAGGTTCCTGTCACAAGTGACAGGATTTCTTTCTTTTATAGGGCTGAACAGTATTCCATTGAGTATATATGCCACATTTTGTTTTCATTCGTATGATTATTGACATTAAGGTTGCTTCCGTATCTTAGCTGTTGTGAATAATGCTGCAGTGAACACGGTGGTACAGATACCTCTTTGACACACTGACTTCAGTTCCTTTAGCTATATATCCAGAAGTGGGATTGCTGGATCATATGGTAATTCTATTTTTAGTTTTCTGTCTCCATACTGATTTTAATACTGGCTGTTTTAATTTACATTCCCACCAACAGTGCACAAGTGTTCCCTTTTCGCCACACCCTGCCAACACTTTTATCATTTTGATAATAGTCACTCTTAACAGGTGTAGGGTGATATCTTGTGTTAATTCGCATTTTTCTGATTAGTGATGATGAGCATCTTTTCATATATTTGTTGGTCATTTGTATCTTTTTTAGGAACGTCTGTTTACATCCTTTGCCCATTTTTTAATTGAGTTCATTTTCTTATTAGTGGTTTGAGTACCTTATGTATTTTGGATATTAGCCCCCTATCAGATGAATGACTTATAAATTTTTTTTTTGAATTCATGGGTTTTGTCTTCATTCTATCATTCCCTTCACTATGCAGAAGCTTTTTAGTTTGATGCAGCCCCATGTATTTTTTGTTGTCTGTGTTCTTGGGGTTACATCCAAGAAATCTTTGCCCAGACCAGTGTTGTGGAGCATTTCCCCTATGTTTTGTTCTCATAGTTTTATAGTTTCAGGTCTTATGCTTAAGTATTTAAACAAATTTGAGTTGATTTTTATATGTGGTGTGAGATAAGGATCCAATTTCATTCTTCTGCATGTGTATATTCAGTTTTACCAACACCATTTATTGAAGAGACTGGCTTCATTGTTAGTGTTGGCATATTTATTGGAAGTCAATTGACTATAGGTGTGTAGGTTTATTTCTGGGCTCTCCTACTAGTCAGCATACCTGTTTTTATGCGAGTACCATGCTGTTTTATAATAGATTTTGAGGTCAGGTAGTGTGATGCCTCCAACTTTGTTCCTTTAGTTTAAGATTGCTTTGGCTATTCAGGTCTTCTCTGGTACCATAGAAATTACAGTATTGTTATTTCTATTTTTGTGGAATTTTGATAGGGGTTATGAGAAAAACCTGGAACTATAATGTCCCAACTCAAAGTGGGAGGAAGCCGAGAGACCAAGGAATGACGACAAGTCCAGCTTGAGGAGCAGATGAGTTTATTAGGACTTATTTATAGGGGAGTCTTGGATGGCAACAGGACACCACTAGACCTCTGTGCCACCTCCTATCTCTAAACGGCTGTTAAGCTAATTTCCTGGCTCTTTGCCTATTGTGTTTGAGCAATGAGACTGTATTTCTTGGTATGTTCTCAGATACTCTCTAGAATATTTAGATTCTTGGGGACACCTGCGCCTTGCCTGGACACCATGGTGTTGGCTCATTGCCCAACCTTCAGGATTTGGGCAGTGGACATATACCCTTAAGCAACCTTGTGGGGGACCTGTCACACTACAGGGATTGGATTGAACCTGTAGGTTGTTTTGACTAGTATGGACATTTTAACCATGGCTAATGTTCGGATCTGTGTCCCCACCCAAATCTCATGTTCTATTGGAATCCTCAGTGTGGAGGTTGGGCCTGGTGGGAGGTGATTGGATCATGGGGGTGGATTTCCACCTTTGGTGCTTGTGATAGACTTCTCATGAGATCTGGCCATTTAGAAGTGTGTGGCACCTCCCCACCCTCCTTCCTTCTGCTCTAGCCACGTAAGATGTGCCTGCTTCTCCTTCACCTCCTGCTGTGATTGAAAGTTTCCTGAGGCCACCCAAGAAGCAGATGACAGCATCACATTTCCTGTACAACCTGCAGAACCATGAGCCAATTAAACCTCTTTTCTTTATGAATTACCCTTTTTAGGTATTTCTTTATAGCAATGCAAGAATGGACTATTACAACAATATTCTTCCAATCCAGGAACACAGGATATCTTTTCATCTATTTATGTTGTGTACTATTTCTTTCTTCAGTGTTTTATAGTTTCAGTATACAGATCTTGCACTTGTTTGATTCGGTTTACTCCTAAGTATTTTTTGATGCTATTGAGAATTAGATTGATTTCTTACTTTTTCAATAGTTCCTTGTCAGTGTAAAGAAATGCTACTAATTTTAGGGCTGGGCACAGTGACTCACGCATGTAATCCCAGCACTTTGGGAGGCCGAGGCAGGTGGATCACGAGGTCAAGAGATCGAGATCATCCTGGCCAACTTGGTGAAACCCCGTCTCTACTAAGACGTTGCTGCACCAACATCTCTGCTTAAATTCAAAATACAAAAATTAGCCTGGTGTGGTGGTGGGCGCCTGTAATCCCAGCTACTCAGGAGGCTGAGGCAGGAAAATCGCTGGAACCCGGGAGGCAGAGGTTGCAGTGAGCCAAGATCACTCCACTGCACTCCAGCCTGGTGACAGAGTGAGACTCCATCTCAAAAAAAAAAAAAAAAAAAGGAAATGCTACTAATTTTATATTCTGCAATACTGAATTGTTTATCAGTTCTAACAGCTTTTTGGTGGAGACTTTAGGGTTTTCTATATATAAGATCATGTAATCAGCAAACAGTTTCACTTCTTCCTTTCCTATTTGGATGCATTTTATTGCATTTTATTTCTTTTTCTTATGTAATTACTCTGGCTAGAACTTCCAGTACTATGTTGAATAGATGTGGTTAGAGTGACCATCTTTGTCTTGTTCCTGATCTTAGAAGACAAACTTTCAGCTTTTCACTATTGAATATGAGGTTAGCTGTGGGTTTTTCATATATGGCCTTAATTGTGTTGAGGTACGTTCCCTCAATGCCTAATTTGTTGAGTGTTTTTACCATGAAATGATGTTGAATTTTTCAAATACTTTTTCTGCATCTGTTGAAATGATCAAATGGTTTTTGTGCTGCTCTCTGTTAATATGGTATGTTATATTTATTGATTTGCATGTGTTGGTCCATTCTTGCATACCAGGGATAAATCCCACTTGATCATGGTGAATGATCTGTTTAATATGCTGTTGAATTTAGTTTGCTGGTATTTTGTTGAAGATTTTTGCATTGATGTTTATCAGGGATATTGGCCTGTAATTTTTCTTTTTTTGTAGTGTTCTTGTTAGGTTTTCATATCAGGGTAATTCTGGCCTCATAGAGTGAGTTTGGAAGTATTCCTCTTTCAAAATTTTGGAAGAGTTTGAGAAGGATTGGTATTAGTTCCTCTTTAAATGTTTGGTAGAATTCTGCCATGCAGCCATCTAATCTTGGGCTTTTCTTTGATGGGAGGTTTTTTATTATTCATTCAATCTTCTTCTTTGTTGAGGTTTTCTGTTTCTTCTGGATTCAGTCTTGCTAGGTTGGTTGTTTCTAGGAATTTATCCATTTCTCCTGAGTTACCCAACTTGTAGATGTATAATTTTTAATAATAGTCTCTTATGATCCTTGGCATTTTGTAGTATCAGTTATAGTGTCTCCACTTTCTTTCTGAGTTTACTTATTTTAACATTCTTTTTTTCTTAGTCGGGATAAAGATTTATCAATTTTGTTTGTTTTTCAAAGTACCCTATGCTACTTTAAATGCAGTTGACCCGTGGTACCTGTGGGGATTGGTTCCAGGACCCTCTGAGGATACCAAAATCTGTGAATGCTCAAGTCTCTTATATAAAATGGTGTAGTGTTTGCCTATAACCTATGGACATCCTCCTGTATACTTGAAATAATCTCTAGATTATTTATAATAGCTAATACAGTGCCTACACATCATTTGTGTGGATTTAACATAGTATCAGCACATGATAAATTCAAGTTTTGCTTTTTGAAACTAGATTTTTTGTTGTTGTTGTTTTTTCTTTTATCCATGATTGGTTGAATCCATAGATGCGAAATCCATGGATACAGAGGGGCTACTGTGATCATCTCTGCTTAAATTCATTTAAAATGTTTGCTGTTTGCATTGTATTCATCTGAATTTATTTCTTGCTAAGCGAACTTTTTTCCTATGGTCATTTTCATGTTTTGTCCTTTGTTCTTTTGTCCTTTGTTCTTACACATCTGCTTTTGTTTTCATACCAACCTAGTCTTCCTACATTCAGTTTCACTTTATGTCTCCCTTATTATCCATCCTGCCAAATTACTTTTCCTAAGCTTAAATGTGTTACAGTTTTGGTCAAAATAATGTACAGGTTTCCTGCTGTATATCTGACTAAGCCTAGATTCCTCATTTTTAAGATTTATTTATTTATTTATTTATTATTATACTTTAAACTCTAGGGTACATGTGCACAACATTCAGGTTTGTTACATATGTATACATGTGCCATGTTGGTGTGCTGCACCCATTAACTCGTCATTTACATTAGGCATGTCTCCTAATGCTATCCCTCCCCCCTTCCCCCACCCCACGACAGGCCCCAGTGTGTGATGTTCTCCTTTCTGTGTCCAAGTGTTCTCATTGTTCAATTCCCACCTATGAGTGAGAACATGCGGTGTTTGGTTTTTTGTCCTTGCGATAGTTTGATGAGAATGATGGTTTCCAGCTTCATCCATGTCCCTACAAAGGACATGAACTCATCCTTTTTTACGGCTGCATAGTGTTCCATGGTGTATATGTGCCACATTTTCTTTATCCAGTCTATCATTGATGTGCATTTGGGTCGATTCCATGTCTTTGCTATTGTGAATAGTGCTGCAATAAACATACGTGTGCATGTGTCTTTATAGCAGCATGATTTATAATTCTTTGGGTATATACCCTGTAATGGGATGGCTGGGTCAAATGGTATTTCTAGTTAAGTTTTTACAAATATTGTTCCAATCTTTTCAGTTTTATTTTTCATTATTTCCTTAGGTATATTTTTTAAACATGCCTTCTCTTAATTTTTGCACCTTACCTTGGCACATATGCTTCCCTCATGGAGTAACTTTTCTTAAGGGAAGGTTGTTAGAAACCTGCCTATTCTTTTTTTGTTTGTTTGTTTGTTTGTTTTTTCTTTGAGACAGAGTTTCACTGTTTCGCCCAGGCTAGAGTGCAGTGGCGCAATCTCGGCTCACTGCAACCTCCGCCTTCTGGTTTCAAGCGATTCTCCTGTCTCAGCTTCGCAAGTAGCTGGGATTACAGGCACCTGCCACCACGCCAGGCTAACTTTTGTATTTTTAGTAGTACAGGGTTTCACCATGTTGGCCAGGCTGGTCTCGAACTCCTGACCTCAGCCTCCCAAAGTGCTGGGATTACAGGCATGAGCCACTGTGCCTGGCCAGAAACCTGCCTATTCTTCATGGACCAGCTCAGGGTTTACTTTCTTTACTATCAATTACTACTAACTATGCCTACAAATTGGATAACTTAGAAGAAATGGATAAATTCCTAGAAACATACAATTTACCAAGTCTTGATTCAAGACTGAATCAGGAAGAAATAGAAAATCTGAGCAGACCAGCCAGTAAGGACATAGAATCTAATTAGTCTCCCATCAAAGAAAAGCCAAGGCCAGATGACTTCATAGTGGAATTCTACCAAACATTTAAAGAAGAGCTAATACCAATCCTCAAACTCTTCCAAAAAATTGAATAGGAAATACTTCCAAACTCATTTTATGAGGCCAGCATTACCCTGATATACCAAAGCCAGACAAGGACACTATAAGAAAAGAAAATTACAGGCCTATATCCCTGATTGTGAAAGGAGACTGTGGCTTGGAATGTTAATGTTAATGAATGTTATATAATGAATGTTAATTAATATCCAGATTCTTTTGTAACCTCTCTTCTAAACTCTGTAGTACTTTGTACCAGTCATAAAGCACTTAACCATTTCCTTTATTGTGGTTCAATTTTTGCAATTCCCCTCCTCATTTCAACAATGTATAAAAACAATTTGTGTAAGCTTACCATTGGATAAAACTGCAGGGCGGAGCTACAATTGCCTCTGGCAGTTGGCTTGTGGAGGACAAACGTAGGAGATAACAGTGTGAAGAGAGCTAAGGTGGGCTGTGGAAGGACACTAACCCAGTGGGAGTGGGAATGAGAAAAAGAGCCTATTACTTTTTGAGGACAGTGATGGAGCCTTCATCTCTTGTAGTACTTTGTTTTATAGATACTAATAAGAATTTGTTGAATTTCTAGTGAGATATAAAACATAATGTGTTCCAAGTTTTCACCATATGTAAGGATGTGATTAGAAGAGTGAGTGTATGTACACACATGCACAAAAATTCAGAAATGTTTAATCTAGAACATACTGATTGAAATGTGATGCTATCACACTTTCTCAAACTAGGACACATAGGGATTAATTAAGTCATGCTTGAATCTGGTTGTTTGATTCCCTTATTTCATTTAACAAACATTTATTTTGCACCAATTATGCACAGAGGTGGGTTATTAAAAAATGAGTAAGACATAATGAGTGACCTCAAGTTGTTCTTGCACTAGGAGAAATGGATGTGTCTGATAGAACGTGCTAGAGGAGTGCATTGACTGATTTCTAACATCCATGTTAAGTGACTCAATAAGTAAGGGAATTTTAGAAATGGTCTCTTGATAACTTTTTGCCTTGGTTCTGCCACATAGGTACCACCTTTGGGAGGTGTGTAAACCTGTGACTTATGTATTCTGTATTTTAGAATAAGTAGTCAAGCTTAAATTTCTGTAGACGTCAATTAGCAAAGAGGCCCAGTCGGTGATATGTGATACACAAGATCCCTGGTGTAATGCCTGCTATTTCCAGTTCATTAAGAATCGTTCTTGATCAGATTTTGTCCTTTAGGCATGCCAAGTATTTAATCTTGTAAACCTCTGATCAGGATCAAAGTGTCAGTCTGGTTGCACTTTTATTTTTCCTGAGGCAAACAACATATGTTCAAATTGGAGTCAAAACTTCTTGTAATCACCTACCTGCTTCCAACTATTCTGTCCCATTTTCACTCTGTCCTTTTCCTCATCTTACATATTCCATTTTTCTAGAGTCAGAGAATTCAGAATGAGATAAGAATGGCAAAAAACAGTTTCGCCTGTCTAGAGGCTGCTGCAATTCCAACCATTGCCAGTAGAATGGGCTTAGGTGGAATTTGGCCATTGACTTCACATTTTACAAACGTGTGGGGACCCTGAGGAGCTGAGCCTGCCTGAGCCTGAAGAATCTTGACAAGCAGGTACAGTTCTGGGTCTTCTCTCAGGGCCTGGTTACATCAAAAGATTTCTTTTGGAAACCTATCCTGATTGTCCTGGACTATTGTTCCTCATCCCCTCTCCCCACCTCCTACTTGGCATCCCAACAGTATTTGCTTGAATCTGACTGGCATTTATTACATTCTGCCTTTCGTAGATTATTTGCACACTAATCTCCTTTGTTGAATTCTGAATTCTTTTAGAGCACTTAGTACAGTGCCTAATAATTGAACGCAATATGATCAGTACCTTCTCTTAAAGTTTTAAAGGGGTATAATCCTCCTCTGGAGTTCTGAATCAAGTTCTGAATCAATTGTGAAGTAGATATGAGAGTCAGATATTGATGATAAAACTGGAAAAGAGACTGTGGCTTGGAACCAAGGCCAAATTGAGTTTGCTCTTCCTTGCTGTAAATTGAACATACCCACATAGTCACTGACTGAAGATCTTCCTCCACAGGGTAGGGTCTACCCTGGGGAAGGAAGGAGTGAGTCTAAGCACTGCAGCTGCCTGGGGAAAGACTAGATCCTAGACAGGGGCCTAGACCATGCATATGAAATGCCTTTTCCCCCAAATCTTGCCAAATTACTCCCTTGTCTGATGGAGTGGGATGAATGGTGGAGCCATGAAAGAGGGAGGCTTTCTTTCCAATACTTCTAGAGGGGGAAGACTTTTCTGTTCAATTAGCTGAGTCAAGAAAATGGAAAAATCCTTCACTCCAAAGACCCTGATGTAACCCTAGTATTGCCCTGGCATCCTATGGATAGAAGGTAATCAAAGCCTCTGGGCCAAAGGTAACTTGTGGAGCATGAGATAAATAACCTCTTTCTGGTATAGATTCTAAAACTGACCTGACCTCCAGAGATGGTTGACTGTGGCATCAGGCAAGGCCTGCCTTCCACTCTGTCATCTCAAGAATGAAGTAATACCAGCCAGTGTAAATCTGTGCACTTAAAAAAAAATCATATTGATGTCCTAGGCACAGAGCAGTATTTATCAGAATTAATCTATCTCTTTTGACCTCTTTATGAGTTGATATATTTCTTTGTGGTTACTTTATTGTGAAGATTAGTGGATTTAATTAAAAGTAATAGAATTACAGACTCTAAAGCTGGAAGGGAATTAGAGATCATATAGTCCAACTCACTCTGGTTTTGCTTGGCCAAACTGACACCTGGCAAACTTCAATTTACTTGCCCAAGCTTTCTTAGAAGGTCTGCAAAGGAAGAGTTTCTCTTTATTTTCTGTATCATCATCCTTTAAGGTTCTGTATAGGAATGCCTTGGAGGCTGGTATAAAGAGGTGGTCCTCTTTGAGAAACACCTAGCCAAAACATACAGCTCAAGAGAGATGGTCTGGGATTGGAACAGGGAAACAGGAATATGAGAGAAGAACAGAAAACTTGCAGTAAGTAGGAGAGCTATCCTTCCCAAACTGTACTTCTAGTGTTACAGTAGCATCACAATCTAGGTGTATTTGTATATCCAAACATTTGGCTTCTAGGCCAGTCTAAAATTTCAGGGGAGGAGTCAGAAACAACTATGGTAGTTGCCCAACATCATTAATTGTTGCATGGGCAGCTTGATGTCATAGAAATGGCTTGGACTATGGAAACAGAGGTTCAAGTTCTGTCCATCTAACACATACTGCTGTGTAACCTTGGGTCAGTTCTTAATTTCTTAGACACTTTCCTCTGTATGAAATAGGGATATTGGTCACAGCCTCATGGGGTTTTTGTTGTGAGGTTTAAATCAGGGCTAGTGACTGTGGCTGCAGTGTACTAGACCATCAATAGATACCAGGTTCATGCCCTTCCTGTTTGTAGCATTGAGGTGATTTCCACTGTGTGCTCCTAGTGCACTGTACCAATTCATTATGTCTCCAGTGACTGGAAAAGAGTCTAGGCCCTACTGTTATCACTTGGTTTCTGGGCAAGGAGGACTTGGAAGTTCGACCAGGGACAGATGGCCTTGAGTGGATTTGGCCTTGCTCCTTGCTCCTACGGAGTCTCACTGAACGCGATGTTCTTCTAGCACCAGACCAGGAATTTTGTCTTGCTTCATTCCGTCTGCAGCCCAGAGCTCTCCAACCTTTTGAGCATCCCTTTTATTCTGGTGCAGAGCTATTTGGCTCATTATTCTATGGAGGAAGAGAACTAGTTGCTCTGTCCTTCATTAGGAAAGGCTCCCTACTCCACTATAGGTTTCACTGGGTTAGTGAACCAGTCTTTGGATTTGGAACATCCTGAGTGACTGCTCAGTTGACTAGTTGGTTGGTGGATTAAACAATCAGGTTGCGCAAGCTTTGAGCCTGCTATAGGAGGAATTCATTCTCTGTAAAAGCAGCTGACAGATTTTAGTGAGGTTGTGATGAGAGAAATTACTTTTGAGGTTAGTGTAATACATTTTGATTTCTCCAAAGAACAAATTTGTTTCTAAATTTAGAAGGGAAAGTAATCTTTTTTTTTTTTTGAGACGGAGTCTCGCTCTGTCGCCCAGGCTGGAGTGCAGTGGCCGGATCTCAGCTCACTGCAAGCTCCGCCTCCCTGGTTTACGCCATTCTCCTGCCTCAGCCTCCCGAGTAGTTGGGACTACAGGCGCCCACCACCTCGCCCGGCTAGTTTTTTGTATTTTTTTTTTTAGTAGAGACGGGGTTTCACTGTGTTAGCCAGGATGGTCTCGATCTCCTGACCTCATGATCCGCCCGTCTCGGCCTCCCAAAGTGCTGGGATTACAGGCTTGAGCCACCGCGCCCGGCCTGGGAAAGTAATCTTAAACTTCAGAATGGCTTAATTGTGGATGGAAGACTTGGATTACTTTTTCTCTGCTTTATGTGGGGCAAGAAATTTTCCTGGCAGTCAATTTTAGGTAATGGCAATAATACCTAATAGTAGTTCTTGATATACTTAAGGAAGTTTTTTTTTTCCCCATTAGTAGTCATAGCTATTTATTAGGCAGTAGATCAGAGTGGTTAAAGATACAAGTTCTAGAGACAGATTTCTGGGGTTTGTATCTTGGTTCTGCCATTTACTTGCTGTGTGACCTGGAGCTATATTTAACCTTTCTATGTTTCATGGGCAATTTGTCAAGATTAACTACTTATGTAAAGGGCTTAGACAAGGATAGCTATATTATGTTTTTGATATTGGCTACACCTTGAGGTTCTACACAAAGCTGCTTTTCCTCTTTCAGACTTATTTCCATTGAACTACACACACTGATGGGTTTTTATTTTTTACCTTTACCTTTAATATCTTGCCTGCATTAAGCCCCTTGCTTTTCTTTACTTCTCCAAATTATGCTTTTACGTCTGGATAAGATGATTGGCAGCCTAGGGGAACAGGATGCTGGAGAATCCTGCAGGGAAAATGAACACAGGGTACCTTTAAACTTTGTTTCCTGACAGCAGAGGGTGCCATAATGTTTCTGGTGATAGGGATCTTTATGTAGAATGATTTTTTTTTTTTTTTTTCCTACCTGGTACTTAAAAGTAAGAGCTTTCCCAGGACACTGACATTGAGCACTTTTATTGTTCATTATATAATAATGACACAAACCAAACATTAAGAATGCACATTGATTAGTTTTAAAATTTAATTAAG
Organism: Colobus angolensis palliatus; assembly: GCF_000951035.1. Classification (NCBI taxonomy): domain Eukaryota; kingdom Metazoa; phylum Chordata; class Mammalia; order Primates; family Cercopithecidae; genus Colobus; species Colobus angolensis. The sequence goes on along the minus strand of NW_012120710.1, from coordinate 6,777,435 downwards.
CATGTTTATTATCACTGTATTTCATATCTGCCTGTTTATATTTCTTGGATCAGGTTTGCAAAGGTAGGGTATTTTCAAGAGTATATGGCCAATGTTATTTTCTAATGTTATGTCCTTATACATTTTGGAGCAGACAAGACATGATGGAGGAGGTATAGAGGTATATGGAGGGTTAAGAGGTAAAGGCAGAAGTCTACAGGCAAGCAGTACCAGTGGCTAGACTGATGTGCAAGCTGAGCAGGATCAGACAGATGATAGTTCTAAGCAGAAAAAGTGCTGTTTGGCTTGCTAATAATTGGAAATTAGTCAGAGCCAGAGAAATAAATGTGTAGACCAAGGGGGATCCAAAGTATGGTAGACAGAATTTTCCATAATGGCTGCAACAAGATTTCTGTTTCACACTCTCATCTCCAATGTTATATTGGCACTCCTTCCATCACGAGGTGGGACCTATGTTTTCTACTCTCGAATGTTGGTGGGTTGGTGACTGTGGTTGAAGTGATGTTTTCTAGACTATGGCATAAAGGTGATAGACTTATTACCTGGGATACTATTGGGATGCGAGCTCTTGAAACCTAGCCACCATATGGCGAGGAGGCCCGTGTCACATGGAAAACCCTGAACTGACATCCTATCCAACAACTGGCATTAACTGACAGACTTATGAGTGAGGAAGCCTTTGGATGGCTCTAGCCTCAATCACCTCCTGATTGTAACTACATGACAAACTCCTAGTGAGAACTGCCCAGCTCAACCTAGTCAACCCCCAGGATTAGAAGAAATAATAATAAAATGATTGTTGTTTTCATTCACCACATTTTGGGGGAATTTGTTACCAGAAATAATAAACACAAAGTTAAGGTCCATTAGCCAGCAGGAAGGTCTGGGGTAAGATAATGAAGTCAAGGATGCATTTCCAAAGTAAAAGCTAAATAACAGAAGGGAGGTTGAGCACAGAAGAAGGGTTTGAGATCAAGGATGGGGTAGCCTGTGAGGAGTCTACAGTGAAGTATACCAGGTCTGGGGTCTGCTGCTGTGGCAGACTACTTACCATCTTGCTCCTAGTTCTTAAAAGTATGCCCACTGTTGTAGCCTCACCCACTCCCTTCTAACATTTTTTCATGGAAAATGTCAAACATGCAAAAGTGGAGAGACTAATACAGTGAATTTCATATTTATTTCCACATGACCAACTCATGGCCACTCTTATTTACCTATACTCTTGTCCACTTTCCCCCATCACATTATTTTAAAGCAAATCCTGGTCATAATATCATTCCATCCTTACATATTTCATATGTAGCTATAAAAGATAAGGACTATTTAAAAAATTTTTTAAAGCATAATCACAATACCATTATCAAACCTAAAGTAATTAACTATTTTATATATATATTATTTGTGTATTTAAGTCAGAATCCAAATAATATAGCAATACTGTCATAGAGATGCAATATTAGTCACATATGAATTTTTATTTTTAATTTAAAAAGTAAAAGTGAAATTAATTTGTTGTTTTAAGACAATGTACCAAAAAATTATTATTATGTAGACACATCAGTTAAAATATTCTAATAAGATGTTATATATATTTTTTTCATACCAAGTCTTTGAAATCTGGTGTGTATTTTGCACACTTCAATTTGGACTAGCCACATGTGGGTAGTGGCTACTGAGTTGGACAGTGCAGGCCTATTTGTTGCAATTAATCTATATGTCTCATGTTTCTTTTAAGCTACAGGATTCTTCCTTATCTCCCTACTCTTTTTTTTTTCCTTTTATTTATTTGTTAGGGAACTGGTTTGTTTGGCCTACAGAGTTTTTCTACATTCTGGATTTTGCATTCCTGTACTGTCATTTACTGTGTTCTTCTAGTTCCTGTATTTCCTGTGAACAAGTAGCTTGATCCAGAAGCTCCAGATTGAATTTAAGTTATATTTTTGCTAAGACAACTTGCAGGTTATGTTGTATTTTCTCATTAGGAGACAAAATAATGACTGATAGCCAGTGATGGTCATTGTCTCAGATCTATTACTAGGAGTTGAAAAATGGTGATATTCTGTTATTCACTTTTTGTTTGTTGACTGAAATATTACTATAAGGAGAAAATATCTCTCATGATCTTGGCAATGTAAATAACAGCGGTGGCTTATGTTTTCATTTTGTAAACTATTGCTTTAAAATGGAATAAAAATAAGTGAAAATGCCTACTTCTTTGTCATTGTGAGAGTACTATGCAGTTACGGTTAGTTTTTCTTAAAATACAGTCATTTTTGTATCTTATTATAAGAGTAACGCATATTCACGATAGAAAATTTAAAAATGTGGAAAAGTAGAAAGAAGAAGAAAAAGAAAATTAGTGGCCCTTAATGTACCATCCAAAGACAACTCTGTCAGCATTTTGATTGACTTCCTCACAATCTCTTTTCTAAACATCTAAAAAGCCTCGTTTGTGGTCATAATGTAATACATACTGTATCCTGCTTTTTTTCATATAATAGAGCAAGCATATCACTGTAATATTACAGTCTCTCTGTAAACATCATTTAAATTCCTTGCACAGTATTTCAATGTATAGATGTTGAGCAGTTAGAGTGGTAACTGATGTTTTTTCGTTTATAAATATGCTGTGATGAAGAGGGATGTGCATAATGCATGGCCTGTATTTCAGATGTTGTTCTTAGGAAACGCAATGTATTTTAAAGAGATACGCAAGGTTGGTGTGCAGTGCAGCATAACAAAATCAGATAAGAACTCACAATCTGAGAACCATTAATTCAAACACCAAATGTTTCTTGAGCTTCTGCTGTGACTCTCTTCTAGGTAATGGGGAGACAGTAAGCAAATAGGCAACGTCTCTCCTCTCATGAGTCTTATATTTTAGTGTGTGTTTGAGAAGACAGACAATAAACAAGTAAACAAATAAGGTTATCTCAGACAGTGATAGCTACTATGAAGAAAATAAAACATGGAGGGGTTTTATTTGTACACACCAGATTTCAAAGACCTACTTCCAAATCTACTTTTTAAAAAGTGTATTTTTATGGGGTCTCTGGCTAGACACTAAATGTGGAATGATTGAAAGTATAGGGAAAAGGATGAAGGAGGCAAAAAATGGGGTACTAAAGTGGATGAATTATTGGTAGAAGGGGAGACAACAGACATTTTAGAATTAAAGGACACGGTGGGCCGGGCGCGGTGGCTCACGCGTGTAATCCCAGTACTTTGGGAAGCCGAGGCGGGCGGATCACAAGGTCAGGAGATCCAGACCATCCTGGCTAACATGGTAAAACCCCGTCTCTCCTAAAAATAGAAAAAGTTAGCCGGGCGTGGTGGCGGCCACCTGTAGTACCAGCTACTTGGGAGGCTAAGGCGGGAGAATGGAGTGAACCCGGGAGGCGGAGCTTGCAGTGAGCCGAGATCGCCCCACTGCACTCCAGCCTGGGCGAGCGAGACTCCGTCTCAAAGAAAAAAAAAAAAAAAGAATTAAAGGAGGTGTTTCAAAGAGAACCCTAAAGTGAGAGAGTCTGTTGGTTTAAATCTGCTAGCCACGTAAAAAGTCCTCAACATCATTAGCCATCAGGGAAATGAGAATCAAAACCACTTCATGCCCAGTAGGATGGCTTGTATCAAAAAGACAGATAATTAAGTGTTGGCGAGGATGTGAAGAAATTGGAAACTTCATATATTGATGGTGGGAATGTAAAATGGTGCTGCTGCTTTGGAAAACAGTTTGGCAGTTCCAAAAATGGTTAAACATACAGTTACCATATGATCCAGGAATTCCACTTCTACGTATATGCCCAAGAGAAATGGAAATATATGTTCACACAAAAACTTGTGTATGAATGTTCATAGCAGCATTACTTATAATAGCCAAAAAGTTGAAACAGCCTAAATGTCTATCAATTGAGGAATGGAAAAACAAAATGTGGCATACCCATACAGTGGAATATTATTCAGCCATAAAAGGAATGAAGTACTCATACACGCTATGACATGGACAAAACTTGACAACATTATACCGGTGAAAGAAGCCAGTCACAAAGGGCCATGTATTATTGCATGATTCTGTTTATATAAAATATTCAGAGAATAGTGAAATCCATAGAGACAGAAAGTAAATTTGTGGTTACCGGGAGTTGGGAGGAGGAGGAGATGGGATGTGACCCTTAATGTTTATGGCGCTTCTTTTCAGGATGATAAAAATATTCTAATTGATTGTGGTAATAATTATGTTACTTTGTAAATATACACATGAAACATTTAATTATATAATTTAAAATGGGTAAATTTTATGGTATGTATGATGTAACTCATTCTTATGTGAGTCATATCTTAATAAAGCTGTTATGAAAAATGATATGCTAACATTGCACTCAAAATGTGTTTTTAGATGGAATTATATGATGCCTGAAATTTACTTGAAAGTAATTCGTTGTTGGAGATCTGAGTTCTAGATAAAACAAGATTGCCCATGATTTGATAATTGTAGAAGCTGAGATGTGAGTATCAGGGGGTCCATAATACTATTTTCTCTACTTTTCTATGTATTTGATATTTTCCACAAAAACATTAACAATTTATTTAAGGACTTTGATTCTGGGGTAATTACAAGCAGATCATAACCATAAGAGTTGGAATAGCACTGGCTAATAGCCTGACCTCCAGAAGCAGTCTGCATATTTTGGATCCTGGCCTTGCTGTGTGTCCCTGAGCAAAATATATAACTTGTTTATGCCCCAGTTTCTTCATCTATAAAATAGAGGTTTAAAAGCACCATCATCATGTAACTAATATGTTACAAGTATTAATGAGTCCATATTCAAAAAGCGCTTGGAACTTTTCACTTAAAAACGAAGGGTTTTACATTTAAGTCTTTAATCCATCTAGAGTTAACTTTTGTACAAAATGTAAGGAAGGGGTCCAGTTTTTGTTTTCTGTATAGGGCTAGCCAGTTTTCCCAGCACCATTTATTAAATAGGGAATCCTTTCTCCATTGCTTTGTCAGCTTTGTTGAAGATTTGATGGTTGTAGATGTGTGGTGTTATTTCTGAGGTTCTGTTCCACTGGTCTATATATCTGTTTTGGTACCAGTATCATGTCATTTTGGATACTGTAGCCTTATAGCATAGTTTGAAGTCACCCTTTGGATAACTTCAAGCTTTGTTGAAGTGATGCCTCCAGCTTTGTTCTTTTTGCTTAGGATTGTCTTGGCTATATGGGCTCTTTTCTTGGTTCCATATAAAATTTAAAGTAGTTTTTTTCTAATTCTGTGAAGAAAGTCAATGGTAGCTTGATGGGAATAGCATTGAATCTATAAATTACTTTGGGCAGTATGGCCATTTTCACAATATTGATTCTTCCTATCCATGAACATGGATTTTTTTTCCCATTTGTTTGTGTCCTCTCTTATTTCCTTGAGCAGCAGTTTGTAGTTCTCCTTAAAGAGGACCTTTACATTCCTTATAAGTTATATTCTTAGGTATTTTATTCTCTTTGTAGCAATTGTGAATGAGAGTTCACTCGTGATTTGGCTCTCTGCTTGTCTATTGTTGGATTAAAGACTTAAATGTAAAACCTGAAACCATAAAAACCCTGGAAGAAAACCTAGGCAATACCATTCACAACACACGCATGGGCAAAGACTTCATGACTAAAACACCAAAAGCAATTGCAACAAAAGCCAAAATTGACAAATGGGATCAATTAAACTAAAGAGCTTCTGCACAGCAAAGGAAACTATCATCAGAGTGAACAGGCAACCTACAGAATGGGAGAAAATTTTTGCCATCTACCCATCTGACAAAAGTCTAATATCCAGAACCTACAAGGAACTTAAACAAATTTACAGGAAAAAGACAACTCCATCAAAAAGTGGGCAAAGGATATGAACAGACGCTTCTCAAAAGAAGACATTTATGTGGCCAACAAATGTATGAAAAAAAGTTCGTCATCACTGGTCATTAGAGAAATGCAAATGAAAACCACCGTGAGATACCATCTCATGTCAGTCAGAATGGTGATTATTAAAAACGTTAGGAAACAACAGATGCTGGTGAGGGTGTGGAGAAATAGGAATGCTTTTACACTGTTGGTGGCAGTGTAAATTAGTTCAACCATTGTGGAAGACAGTGTGGTGATTCCTCAAGAATCTAGAACCAGAAATACCATTTGACCCAGCAATCCCATTACTGGGTATATACCCAAAGGATTATAAATCATTTTACCCTAAAGACACAAGCACATGTATATTTACTGTGGCACTATTTACAATAGCAAAGACTTGGAACCCACCCAAATGTGCATCAAGTATAGACTGGATGAAGAAAATATGGCACGTATACACCATGGAATACTATACAGCCATAAAAACGAATGAGTTCGTATCCTTTGTAGGGACATGGATGAAGTTGGAAACCATCATTCTCAGCAAACCAACACAGGAACAGAAAACCAAACATTGCATGTTGTCATTCACAAGTGGAAGTTGAACAATGAGAACACATGGACACAGGGGGCAAACATCACACCCCAGGGCCTGTGAGGGTGGGAGGCAAGGGTAAGGAGAGCATTAGGACAAACACCTAATGCATGTGAGGCTTAAAACCTTGATGATGGGTTGATAGCTGCAACAAACCACCATGGCACACGTATACCTATGAAACAAACCTGCACGTTCTGCAGCTGTATTCCAGAACTTAAAGTAAAATTAAAAAAAAAAAAAAAAAAGAAGAAGAAGGAAAGAATTAGTAGGCAGGAATGATTTCCTTCTCATTTTTAAAGGGAGAACTTTATCTTCTCTCTCTTCTTGCTTTTAAATTGAAGCTATGCTTTTACTTTAAACATCTGTACTAGCTGCTCATCTGCAGGGACATAAGTGCTGTTGAGATGCCCAAGGGAAAGTGTGGCTCAGATGCTGAAAGCAGAGCAGGAACTCAGGGCAGCCTGTCCTCATCAGCCTGCTGTTCCTAGACACATAGCACACTGTTTTTTAAAAATTTTTTTCCAGATGCTCTGGGAGTGTATTTCCATAGAATATGTTGAAAGAGGCACACTCTCTCTTTTCCCTCTGGCTGCTGTTCAATCTTACCTTATCCTTACAGCTGATCTTGGAAGACATTTTTCTGTTTGTAGTGAAGTGGGAGGATAGAAAATATATTGTGCTTCTCATTGGTGATTTTGTTAATATTTTCTATTCTAATGCTTACACATTATCTCTTTGCCCTGAAAGCATACAGTAGCTCCAGTTAGAGGGCTAGGTATAGGTTTCCTTTTCTCTACATGGATGAGTGCACTTGTAGGCTCACATCCACTCTTGTCAGGAATAATTTTCCACTATGTTTTTTTCCGTTGCTGAAGCATGATTCTCGGTTCTGACCCCAGCCTTGGGATGGATCCTTGGATTACCTCCATGGAGATATTCTTGCTTTTGTCGAAGGAGGCATGAGCTTTTCCTTGCTGTCAACTACCTATCTCTCATCCCTTTCTACCCCACAGACCCTCGGTTCTCATCCGTTCATTTATTTGCTCAGTAAGAATTTTGTTGCCTGTCCACTGCATAAGAAATGCTATACTCAAGTCTTTGGGGATTCCACAAAAAGGAAGAAAGGAAGGAAGAAAGGTAATTGCTGTCTAGTTAAATAATTAAAATGTATAAGTAAAAGTTCTGTAGCAAATTACCAATGTCTTATAACACTTTTCTTATTTATGCTTATATATTAGTCCATTTTCACAGTGCTATAAAGACACTACCCGAGACTGGGTAATTTATAAATAAAATAATTTTAACTGACTCACAGTTCCGCATGGCTGGAGAGGCCTCAGGAAATTTATAATCACAGCAGAAGGTGAAGCGGAAGCAAGGCACATCTTACATGGTTGCAGGAGACAGCGAGAACGAGCTGGGAACTGCCAAACACTTTTAAACCATCAGATCTCATGAGAACTCCCTCACTATCATGATGACAGCAAGAGGGAATCCACCCCCACGATCCACTCACATCCTACCAGTTCTCTCCCTCGACACGTGGGGATTACAATTAGAGATGAGATTTGGGTGGAAACACAAGCCAAACCATATCAATTTATAACACTTGTAAAATCTTCTATCTTTGTAATTTTCCATTTAGAACTCCCCATCCTTTATTCTAATTCTTCCCTTTATTCAAATCCCCCTCTATGAGAAGTAAGCTTCTTATTTTGATGCTTCTTTTATCCTTTACCCACCCTGACTCATGCCCAACACATGAAAGTCTGTTTCTCTTCCTTTTTCCCTTCTCTCCCTCCTTCCATCCCTCCCTTCTTCCTCACTTTCCTTCCTTCCTCCCTCCCTCTCCACTTTCCTCCCTCCCTCCCTCTCTACTTTCCTCCCTCCCTCTCAGCATTTGGATTGTGGTAAAGACTTTATAGAAACTATTCATATACTTAGAGTTACTCTTTTTTAGACTTACCAGACCAGCAATACTTCACAGTGGCTCCCAGTTGCTTCCTGGAGTGGGGTGGAGCAGCAGAAGATGAGCCTGAAGACATAAGCCAACACCAGATGATGTAGTACTTGATTTTCAAGATAAGAAGTTTGGATTGTATTCAGAAAGTAATGGTAATTAATGCATCACATATATTTATTGAACATTTACTATGGACAAGTACTGTTCAAGGCATCAGGATATAGCAGTGATTAGGTCAGATGAGGTCCCTACCTTTATTAAGGGACTTGTATTTTAATGGGAAGAGATAGATAATAAACACATAAATAAGGCAGTGATAAGTGCTATAAAGAGGATAGAGTATTGTGAAGGAGAGGGCCTGGTTGGGGACAGTTGCTTTAGCTAGGGTGGTCTGCTCAGGTATTTCTGAGGTGAGAACTGAAAATGGGAAGGAGAGAAGCATGCTGTTGTGGGGGATGAAGAAGACTGAGGGGTGCAGAGCATGCCAAGCACAAAGAACAGCAGACACAGAGCACCTGAGATGGAACCAAGCGTGACTTCTTTAGAAAGAAAGAGGCCAGAGTGGTTGGAGCATGGTGCTGGGTGAGAGTAGAACAAGGCGTGCTGGAGAGTTTAAAAACTGGTGCATTTACGTAGATCTTGGAATGCCTTGTCAAGAAGTGTAGATGTTTATTCTGGTCATTGGGAGGCTCTGGACAGTTCTAAGAAAGATAGTTCATCTGATTATACCTTTAAATATCATTTTGGTAGTTGCCTGGTCTATAAGAGACACAACACATTTTCTTACACAGTTGACACAACCCTATTCCCCTCTGGTCACAAAAATCCTCCAGCAGACACCAGTTGGGTATCTTCCAATTCAATTCTGATGCTACCTAGAGTTACAGTCACATCCCATAAGTCAGTCCCACAAGACTGCCCCCACACTATACATGCCAAGTGGCAAGTAGTAGATTGTCACTTATAATTCTGACTGACTGGCTATAAATTGGAGTTCTCCTGACCCCCGTTTTGGGTTTGATTAATTTGCTACGATGGCTCACAGAGTACAGGAAACACATTTACTAGTTTATTATAAAGGATATTACAAGGCACACAGATGAATGATCAGCTGAAGAGATGCATAGGGTGAGGAATGGTGTGGAGTTTCCACGTCCTGTCTGGGCATGCTACCCTCCATGTACCTCCACATGTCCAGCAACCTGGAAGCTCTCTGAGCTCTCCTTTGGGGTTTTTATGGAGTTTTCATTACGTAGGCATGACTGATTTAATCATTGGCCATTGATGATCAACTCAACCTTCAGGCTCTCTCCCCTTCTAACTGGTTGGGTGTGTGGGGTGTAGGAGGTTGGAGGGTCCAACCCTTTTATCACACGATTGGTTCCCTTGGCAAGCAGCCCCATCCTGAAGCTATCCAGGAGCTCACCAAGAGTCGCCTTGTTAGTTCAAAAAATGCTGCTATTGTGTAGAAAATTCCAAGTGATTTAGGACCTCTATGTCTCTTATCACTCAGGAAGTTACAAAGGTCTTAGGAGTTGTATGTCAGGAACTGTGGTCAAACACCAAATATTAGAACAAAAGATTCTCGTAGCACTCCTGTCTACCATGGCTTTAGAAGCTCTACATCAGGAACTGGGGATGGAGACCAAAATATATATTTGTTATTTCACACTTAGAGAATAGCCTATAGTGAGGCAACAGAAGAACCAGGCAAGGCTCAGTGGCTCACGCTTGTAATCCTAGCACTTTGGGAGGCCAAGGCCGGTGGATCACTTGAGGTCAAGAGTTCAAGACCAGCCTGGCCAACATGGTGAAATCCCGTCTCTACTTAAAATACAAAAATTAGCCAGGGATGGTGGCCGGCACCTCTAATCCCAGCTACTAAGGAGGCTGAGGTGGGATAATTGCTTGAACCCAGGAGATTGAGGTTGCAATGAGCCCAGATCATGCCACTGCAACTCTAGCCTGGGCAACAGAGCGAGACTGTAACTGAAACAAAACAAAACAACAAAAAAATCATGAGAACCAGTTAAGATGCTGTCGCAGTCCAGGGACAAGATTAGAGTGACTCTAACTGGGGTTGTAGCAGAGGGTCACATGGCTAGGAAGTGGTAGACAGAAACTCACTGTGTCTTACCCATTCGCCTGACCAGTCCAGGGCAGCAACCTAATGCCATGCAGGAACACAGACATATGATGAAGAAGAACAGTATTTACACCTGAGAGAGAAGCTGTTGAGTTTCTGAGGCCCTCATTTTATTTTACTCTATTTATTTATTAGTTCATAATCAGGCAGGGTTTTCTGTCTCACACTGATGTTAAGCACCTCATGAAATGGAAGAAACAAAACTAGGGTAATAGGAGGCTTTGCTAAGTGTGCTACTGTAAATTTTTTCTGAGATGTCCAGTGAAGCCATCAGGCTCTTTGAGAGAGTTATTTGATATGTGGGCAGTGGAGAAAATTGCCAATATTTTTCTGTTTTTAACATAAACTTATTCCCCCAAAATGTTGGCCAACCTTTCTTCACCCCATTTTCTCTCTCTCCCTCCCTCCTTCCTTACAAGGCCCTATATGATCTGGCCCCATTACCTGTCTCCCTTCTCTCCCACTTGTTATTTCTCCCAGCCACGTCGACCTCTTCATGGCTTCTAGAACATGCCAGATAGTGTTGGCATTTGCTGTTCCTTTGGCACGCATGCTCTTCTTTCCAGTAGCTGCATGACTTGATCTCCTAGGTCCTCTGGTCTTGGTTTAATCGCCAACCCCTCTCTGAAAGGCCAACGGAGACATATTTGTCTTATTTGGTATGTTAAAATTATGTGGGAAACACTGTCAAATAAGAAATGATATTTAGCTTCCTTGAGTTGTATTTATAAGGCTATGTTATTAATATGTATTCTAAAATTATGAGAGTCCTAAAATCTTGTATGTCTTGGTATATGCAGTAAATTGTTTTATTCTGATGCTTTTTTTCTAAAAGCTTTTTGCAAATTCTAAAGTGTTTGGTGTTCAAAGAAATTAATGGAAAGGACTCTGACAACTAATCAAGAATACAGGTTTTAGGGATAACTTCGGAGATCATACCATTGGACTAGGTAAAAACTTCCGGAATTCTAATAAAAAATTGATGTGTTCATGAAATTGCTAACTCAACATCAAGCACAACAAGAATTACATGGGACTGAACTGATGAAAGCCTAAAAAATGGTTTTTTAAAAATGACTTTTGGTTTGAAACATTGATGCTTCTTTTTATATATTGTTTTCTGGAGCCAAGAAAACTTTATGGCTGGGTGTGGTGGCTAATGCCTGTAATCCATGCACTTTGGGAGGCTGAGATAGGTGGATTGCTTAAGCTCAGGAGTTGGAGACCAGCCTGGGCAACATGGCAAAAACCTGTCACTACAGAAAATACAAAAATTAGCTGGGTGAGGTGGCATGCACCTGTAATCCCAGCTACTCAGAAGGTTAAGGCAGGAGAATTGCTTGAGCCCAGTAAGTGGAGGTTGCAGTAAGTCAAGATTACACATACCATTGCACTCCAGACTGGGCAACAGGAGTAAAACCTTACCTCAACACAAAACAAACAAACAAACAAAAAACAAATAGTAACAACAAAAGAAAAGTTTGCTTACAGGTAAAAAAAGAAAAGTTGCTTATAGCAATTGGGTTAATTATACTTTTATGAGCAAAATGGAAACATTTACCTTTCTCTGTACTGAATTTCTCCAAAATTTGTAAACTATTCAAGAGTATTAATATTTTTATAGCAATATATTTATTTGTATAACTTCAATAAGAATGTTTTATAACAGGACACATTGGAAACACTGGTAATTTTCAGATATGACCAAACTGTTTTGAGGAATTGAGGTTGACTTTACAGAGCCAATACAAAGCCCCTTGGAAACACTAGCCCAGTACCTTGTCTGTATACTTCACTTACAAGATTCCTGACCTTATGGTAAGTAAAGAGTGTAAACTTTCTGACAGGCCCAGGAACCTCAAGATATTTTGAGACCTTGAGAAGAAAGGAATTCATCCAATTTATACAGGCATTACAGGATGGCAAATCCTTGGCTCAGCTTCTAAACATCTAGAGGCTTTTATAAGGCTTTTAAAAGTACCAGCAAAGGCAAATTTAAAGGAGCCTATATGGCCAGTTGCTATTCTTGCACTTTATGCAAATGATCAGGTCAAGTATAATAATTCCAAAACTTATTTTGCATGGCAACAAAAGCCAAAATTGAGAAACGGGATCTAATTAAACTAAAGAGCTTCTGCACAGCAAAAGAAACTACCATCAGAGTGAACAGGCAACCTACAGAATGGGAGAAAGTTCTTGCAATCTACCCATCTGACAAAAGGCTAATATCCAGAATCTACAAAGAACTCAAACAAATTTACAAGAAAAAAAATCAAACAATCCCATCAAAAAGTGGGCAAAGGATATGAACAGAACACTTCTCAAAAGAAGACATTTATGCAGCCAACAGACACATGAAAAAATGCTCGTCATCACTGGCCATCAGAGAAATGCAAATCAAAACCACAATGAGATACCATCTCACACCAGTTAGAATGGCAAGAAGCAACAGGTGCTGGAGAGGATGTGGAGAAATAGGAACACTTTTACACTGTTGGTGGGAGTGTAAACTAGTTCAACCATTGTGGAAGTCAGTGTGGTGATTCCTCAAGGATCTAGAACCAGAAATACCATTTGACCCTGCCATCCCATTACTGGGTATATACCCAAAGGATTATAAATCATGCTGCTATAAAGACACATGCCCATGTATATTTATTGTGGCACTGTTCACAATAGCAAAGACTTGGAACCAACCCAAATGTCCATCAATGATAGACTGGATTAAGAAAATGTGGCACATGGAATACTATGCAGCCATAAAAAAGGATGAGTTCATGTCCTTTGTAGGGACTGGATGCAGTTGGAAACCATCATTCTGAGCAAACTATCACAAGGACAGAAAACCAAACACTGCATGTTCTCACTCATAGGTGGGAACTGAAAAATGAGAACACTTGGACACAGGGTGGGGAACATCACACACTGGGGCCTGTTGTGGGGCGGGGGTAGGGGTGAGGGATAGCATTAGGATATACACCTAATGTAAATGATGAGTTAATGGGTGCAGCGCATCAACATGGCACATGTATACATATGTAACAAACTTGCACATTGTGCACATGTACCCTAGAACTTAAAGTATAATAATAATAAAAAAACTTATTTTGCAAATAAATTGGTCTTACTATTTCTTTTCGGTAGAAAAGGGGGACTGAAGAGAGGAAAATTATGTTTCAGAACAAAACTATAACACATCTGCTTATTAGATTCTACCCATGACCATTATTTTTAAGTTTTTATTATTTATCCACAATTTGGGTTAAATCTTGGATTATTTCCTGACTATAATAAGTCTCTAAAGAAGAACTGGGTTTTAATTTTCTTCCTGATGTTTTCAGTTGTCTCCCTAATGGAATAAGATTTTCTTTCTTTCTTTTTGGACATATAATTTCTCTCTTTGATTGTAATCGTTGTGTGAGTTTTATTTCTGCTATTCACATTACTAATGTTATGTATCTCTCATTGTTTTTCTTCTTCCAAGGAAACCAGAACTGTGGTATTCCAAGGACTAGAGATGCTTAAACAAAGCACGTGAATCTCCTTCATCTGGAGTCCTGCTGAGCCTGCTCTGTTTTCCATTGCCAATGCACGGCTACTAAAGCTATACAACATTAAGCACCCTCCCTCTTGGTGCAGGGACTATTGTGAAAGAGGCAGGTATGTGAGATTGTAAGGGCCAGTGTTAAGAGGTGAAGTGTAGGAAAACAGACTATTGCATGGCAAGAGTGACACTATATTGACTCGAAACTGCCACGGTGACCGATGTTTGACCCCTGTATATCAACATGTTCTATAGCAAGAACTTTAAACAATAGATAACCCCTTGTAAGATGCTTATCTAACCTCCTTTTCAGTCACAAGTTTTGCAAGAAAGTCGAAGGCGTAATCAGCTGCACATGCTGGTATGTAAAGGATACATAAGCTTGCTATATGAAAGATATTTTCTGGAGGGCAGGTGGGGGACTTCACCATTTGATGGTCATTTGAGACCTCACTTCTGTTCATAACTCCCTATTAAACATTTTTTTTTTTTTTTCGGAGAAACTGTATTTGTCAACCTCTTTCTTTGGCCTCTCAGCTCCCTCAGTGTTTAGAGTTAGGTTTGCATAGACCTACTCACCTCACTCAGGCTCTGACATCCTGATCCATGGGGATGGAAGAAACCTCCACCTCCTTAGTCCACTCGGCTAAGTTGGGCCACTCCTCGGCATGGTTGCCCTTATGCTTCTCAGACTCCAATTCTATGCTCTGGGCCACCCCGGCTCACCCTCTCCCCATTCCTATGGCATGGATGCCTACTTCTGTTGGTGTCATTTGATACATTAAGGGCTGAACTATTTGAGAAGGGAAGAAAGAAAAAAGATTGGAGGAGAAATAAAGAGAAAGAAAAATAGCTAATTTGTTTTTAATCTTCCTTCAATATATTCAAATACCTGCATTTCCCTCTAAGTACTATTTAGGTGAATCTTACAGGTTTTAATATATATTATATATTATTGTCATTCAGTTCTAAGTAGCTGCGAATTTTCCCCATGATATTTTGTTTAACTCATGTGTTATTTGTTTATTTAAACAAGAAAAGACTTTCAATCAGGCTCTGCGTAAAATAGAATCTAAAAGTCATCTTACTTGTCTTTGCTAGGCGTCTTAAGTGCCAATAATCTCTTTCTGGTTTGACAAAGAAAGTCAACAAATATTTATATCCTTAAGATGCCAATTTAAATATTATTACCAGGGCAACACATAATAAGACAACCAATCAGCATTATAAGCTTCCTAGAGATGAGAAACTATCTCCCCAGGATATAACAACAGCCTCTGAAGTCTGAGTGTCTTAGAAATCTTTGTTCGATTAACGTTAGGCTAGTTTTATGATGCAGAATATTCTTTGCTTTTGGCAGCTTCAGCGGGAAGTAGGAGTATTTGCTCCTTACCTTGCAAAGGCTTCATACCAGAGTTAGAAGAGCATCTAGTTTTTCAGAACTAAAAGTTAAAATGTATGAAAAGAAAGGTAGCTCTGAGAAAGCCTAAAGTGCAGTTTGGAAAGGGTTACATAATTTGTGCACCTATGCTTAGTAACATATTTTTTAGTTTCAGATATTAGGTATTTTGATTATTATCCTTGTATAATCAGTGTGATAATATAATAGTATTGAGAATTTCTAAATGCTTATTTGTGTTTATGTATAGGTTTACTCGGTATTCTAAGGCAATTTTGGTGTATATATTCTGAGTGTGGGATAACATTCTGTAGATTTCTTAGCTTGAGTTTATATGTTCATTAATTTGAGATTAAAATATGCTGTGTTTTTTTTCCCTCCTTTATTTGGGCTATCAGTTTCTGAGAATGGTGCTATGGATCTGAATGTTTGTGTGCCCTTAAAATTTATGTGTTGAGGCTGGGCGCGGTGGCTCACGCCTGTAATCCTAGCACTTTAAGAGGCCAAGGTGGGTGCACCACAAGGTCAGGAGATAGAGACCATCCTGGTTAACATGGTGAAACCCTGTCTCTACCAAGAAATACAAAAAAATTAGCCGGGCGTGGTGACGGGCGCCTGTAGTCCCAGCTCCTGGGGAGGCTGAGGCAGGAGAATGGCATGAACCTGGGAGATGTAGGTTGTAGTGAGCCAAGATCACGCCACTGCACTCCAGCCTGGGCGACAGAGCGACACTCCGTCTCAAAAAAAAAAAAAAAAGGATGTTGAAACCTAATCCCCAGAGTGATAGTATTTTGGCACATTATTAAATCATGAGGGTAGAGCCCTCATGAATGAGATTAGTGCCCTAATAAAAAAAAAAGCCACAGAAAGCTGCCATGCCTCTTCCAGCATGTGAATAGAAGGTGCAGTTTATGAGGAATGAGTTTTCTCCAGACACCAAATCTGTTGAACTACCTTGACCTTGAACTTCCCAGCCTCCAGAACTGTGAGAAATAAATTTTAAAAGCCACCCAGTTTATGGTACTTTTGTTACAGTGCCTGAATGGACTAAGAGAAAATGTGAGTTAAAAACTCTCCAAGTAGATCTTCAGAGGTAGTTACAGCAGAAAATGTGTGTATTAAAACATCAGTAAGTACCTCATGAATATGTACAATTATTATTTGTCAATCAAAAGTAAATACATTTAAAAAAGTCTTCAAAAAACGAGAAGAAATCACAGCAATGCTTCCCTCTGGAGGGGGAAGGAAATGAGGATTAGCAGAAAAAAAAGACACAAAGAAACTTTCTGAGATAACAGAAAGAGTTTATATCTTGATTATGGAGATTATGTGGATATATATTCATCTGTTAATGCCCACCTAATCATAAGACTTAAAATATCTGTGAATTATTTTGCACAAAAATTGTACCTCAATTAAAAATTCTCTAGAATTGGAAGTCGTTATTTTAAAAAGAAATTACCATTAAACCAATAAATTAACAATCACAAATCTCCAAGAATGACTAATTTTATAACGTATAATATATATAAATTACATATAATATATATTATATAATAATATATATGTAAACTATTTTTAAAAGCAATGCAAACACAAAATTTAAAAGCAAGGCGAACACAATATATATATACACGCATATACACACACGTATGTGTATATATATGTTTGTGTATATATATGTATGTGTGTATTTATGTGTGATAAAACAATACATTGTTTATTATTAACTGTCTTTAAACTTCAAAGAGTCATGTAGCCTTCGAAGACTTGATTTTATCATTCAGCATTTATTACTAAGATTTATCCATACTATACTATGCAGCCATAAAAAAGGATGAGTTCGTGTCCTTTGTAGGGACATGGATGCAGCTGGAAACCACCATTTTCAGCAAACTATCGCAAGAACAGAAAACGAAATACCTCCTGTTCTCACTCTTGGTGGGAATTAAACAATGAAATCACTTGGACACAGGAAGGGCAACATCACACACCGGGTCCTATTGTGGGGAGGGGGTAGCGGGGAGGGATAGCATTAGGAGATATATCTAATATAAATGACGAGTTAATGGGTGCAGCACACCAACATGGCACATGTATACATATGTAACAAACCTGCATGTTGTGCACATGTACCCTAGAACTTAAAGTATAATTAAAAAAAAGAAGAAAAAAGATTTATCCATACTGTAATACTATCCATACTATAATATATCATACTATAATAATATATCTATACTATATAGTATATACACATACTATACTATATACTATATAGTCTGTATACATACTATACTAATACTATAATAATATATCCATACTATAATAATATCCATACTATAATAGATGCACTTCATTCACTTTTTACTGCTATAAAATATTTTACCATTTGAATATCTTACCAAAAGGTGTTAAGTTTTTTGTTGTTACAAACAGTGCTGCTGTGAATATTCCAGTGCATGTCTCCTAGTGTTCATGGGCAAGAGTTTCTTTTGCAGATACACTTAGGCATGCGATTGCTAAGTCATATGTTACGCAAATGTTCAATCTGAGTAGGTTTTGTTTTGCCCTGTATTATCTCTATCATCTATGTATGTATGTATGTATGTATCTATCAATCAATCATCTATCTATCTATCTATCTATCTATCTATCTATCTATCTATCTATCTATCTATCTATCTATCTATCATCTGTGTATCTTCTATCTTCTGTCTTTCTATTATCTATCATCTGCCTATCAATTATGTCTCTCTCTCTCTAATCTGTTTGTTTTTGTTGCATACCAAAGTCTATATGCAATTGCGGTAGAAGAAAAACAGTTGGGTCTTTGTCCACGTTTCCTGGCTCACAGTTTCTGAAACCCTTAGAATCTCAGGAATAATAAGGGTATCTTTGTATTTGAGTGA
>NW_012120710.1:6749449-6758937 GCF_000951035.1 Colobus angolensis palliatus | reverse complement strand
TGCAGATACACTTAGGCATGCGATTGCTAAGTCATATGTTACGCAAATGTTCAATCTGAGTAGATTTTGTTTTGCCCTGTATTATCTCTATCATCTATGTATGTATGTATGTATGTATGTATCTATCAATCAATCATCTATCTATCTATCTATCTATCTATCTATCTATCTATCTATCTATCATCTGTGTATCTTCTATCTTCTGTCTTTCTATTATCTATCATCTGTCTATCAATTATGTCTCTCTCTCTCTAATCTGTTTGTTTTTGTTGCATACCAAAGTCTATATGCAATTGCGGTAGAATAAAAACAGTTGGGTCTTTGTCCACGTTTCCTGGCTCACAGTTTCTGAAACCCTTAGAATCTCAGGAATAATAAGGGTATCTTTGTATTTGAGTGAAATGACTGGTGGCTAGAGGCCCCTAGATAGCTTCAGGTTGAGGGTTGATTGCCAGAAATCCCATTGCATGATTGGATCATTGGAACTTTAAGCCCCACCCCCAACCTACTGCATGGGGGCGGGGGGAGATGGTGGAGATTGAGCTAATCATCAACAGCCGATGATTTAATCAACCATGTCTAAGTAATGAAACTTCCATAAAAATCCCAAACAATGGGGTTTGGAGAGCTTTGGGTTGGTGAACACATCAAGGTGCTAGGGAAGGATTCTCTTGAGAGGTCATGGAAACGCTGTACCCCTGCTTCCCCATACTTTGTGAATCTCTTCCATTTGGCTGCTCCTGCTTTGTATCCTTTATAATAAACCAGTAAATATGAGTAAGCTGCTTTCCTGAGTTTTGTGAGCTGTTCTACAAATTATTAAACCTGTATGGGAGGGAAATGTGAGACTCCCAATTTGAAGTTAAGTTGGACAGAAATATGGGTAACCTGGAGACCCAATACTCATGACTGGCCTCTGAAGTGAGGATAGTCTTGTGGACTGAACCACACTGCAAACAAAGTTAAAATTGAAAATAAATTGCGGAAATTGAAAATAAAGTTGTAATTACTGAGCTGTTTTTATTCACAACACTTCTGATTCCAAATGTGTGGACTTTTTCCTCACATCAACCAAATTTCTGATCCTTTGTGGGTCTTGTAAACAACACATTGTTGGATTTTATTTTTTCTTCTTGTCACCCAAACCAAGAGTATAATTTACATTTGTTATAACTATGATTATTTAGAACTCATTCTTGCCATTTTATTTCATGTTTTCACAATTTTTGTAGCCATTCTGAGGTGTATAGTGATAACTCATTGTGGTTTTAATTTGTATTTTCCTGATGACTAATGATGTTGAACATCTTTGCATCTATTTATTTGCTTTCTCTGTATATTCTTTGGTGAAATGTCCCTTCATGTCTTTTGCACGTGTTTTAGTTGAATTTTTTTAATTGTTGAGTTTTGAGTGTTCTTTATATATTCTAGAAACTAGTCATTCATCAGATATGTTGTTTGCAGATATTTTTTACCAGTCTGTAGCTTGCCTTTTCTTCTTAATTAGGTCTTCCCAAAAACAAAAGTTGTAACTTTTAGTGAAGTACAATTTACTAATTTTTCCTTTTATGAATTATGCTTTTAGTTTCAAGTTGAAGAACTTGTTGTCTAGCCCTAGATTTTCTCTTTTTTTCTAAGAATTTTATAGTTTTAGTTTTATGTCTTACATTTAAGTCAGTGATTTATTTTTTTGTGTAAGATATAAGACTTACATGAGTGGTGGCTCATGCCTGTAATCACAGCACTTTGAGAGGCCAAGGTGAGGTGATTGCTTGAATCCAGGAGTTCAAGATCAACCTGGGCAACATGACAAAATCCCCTCTCTCCAAAAAAAAAAAAAAAAAAAAAAAAAAATTAGCTGGGAGTTCTGGCATGCTCATGTTGTCTCAGTTACTCAGGAGGCTGAGGTTGAGGGAGAATCACTTGAGCCCTGAAGGCAGCGGTTGCAGTGAGCTGAGATTGCACAACTGCACTCCAATCTGGACAACAGAGTGAGACTCCATCCCCACTCCACCAACCAAAAAAAGCTATAAGACTTATGTTGTGATTTACTTTTTGCCTATGAATGTCCAATTGCTCCAGCACCATTTGTTGAAAATGCTACCTTTCCTCTATTGAATTGCTTTTGCATCCTTGTAAAAAGTCAGTTAGACATTATCTACTGCGTTCTCTGTCCTGTTGCATTGGTCTATATCTATCCCTCTGCCAATACTATACAGTCTTGATCACTGTAGCTGTATAATAGGTCTCAATATCAGGTAGACTGATTCTTCTCATTTTCTTTTTCAAAATTGTTTTTATTTATTCTACATCTTTTGCCTCTCCATATAAGTTTATAATAATCTTGTCTATCTACAAAAGATTTTGCTGGGATTTTGATAGAAATTCTATTAAACTTGCATATTTATTTGGGGACAATTTACTATGTTGAGTCTTCCAATCCAACAACATGGTATGTCTCCACATTTGTTCAGGTCTTCTTCATTGTACAGCTGCTCCTTAACTTACTATGGGGTTATATCCTGATAAACCCATCATAAATTGAAAATATAGTAAGTTGAAAATGCAGTTAATATATTTAATTTACAAAACATCATAGCTTAGCTTAGCTTACTTTCCACTTGCTCAGAACACTTGTGTTACCCTACACTTGGGCATAATTATCTAACACCAAGCCTGTAATGAAAGTCTATAATTTTATAATGAAGTGTTACATATCACTAGCTCAGGCTAGAGTGTCGTGGCACAATCACAGTTCACTGCAGCCTCAATCTCCAAGGCTCAAGCTATCCCCTTACCTCAGTCCCCAAGTAGCTGGGACTACAGACATGTACCACCATGCCTGGCTAATTTTTCAATTTTTTTTGTAGAGACAGGATTTTGTCGTGTTGCCTGGTCTCAAACTCCTGGGCTCTAGAGATCTGCCTGTCTCGGCCTCTCAAAGTGCTGGGATTGCAGGTATGAGTCACTCAAAGTGCTCTCAAAGTGCTGGGATTACAAGTATGAGCTCCTGTTCCTGGCCAGGTTTTGTTTTAGATTCCTTGGAACTATTTTACATAAACAAATGGTATCATCTGCAAATAGAAAGTTTTATTTTTCTTCTTTCCAATGTATATGCCTTTGAGTTCCTTTTCTTGCCTCCTTGCATTGATGAGAACTTCTATCACTATTTTGAATATGAGTGACTTTTTTTCCCCCAGAGATGCTGATTCTGGGCTGGGGCCCAAGCATCAACAGTTTTTTATTTTTTGTTGTATAAGCCACCACCCCTGAGTTTGAGAAATAACTACAGTGAATCATTGTTGCAGCCATTCTTTAGGAAAGGAAATTGTGCTCATGTTTCATGGTTACTTACTGAGTCCTTGAGTGTGTGCAGTTCTTTTTTTTTCTTCAATTTTAAAATTTCAATAGGTTTTTGGAGGAATAGGTGATGTTTGGTTACATGAATATGTTCTTTAGTGGGGATTTCTGAGGTTTTGGTGCACTCATCACCCAAGCATTTTATACTGTGCCCAGTGCATAGTGTGTTATCCTTCACCTTGTCCCACCCTTTCCTCTGAGTCTCCAAAGTCTATTGTATCATTCTTATGCCCTTGCGTCCACACAGCTTGGCTCCCACTTATGACTGAGAACATATGATACTTGGTTTTCCATTCCTGAGTTACTTCGTTTAGCATAATGATCTCCAATTCCATCCAAGTTGCTGCAAATGCCATTATTTCATTCCTTTTTAGGGCTGAGTAGTATTCATATATATATATATACACACACACACCACAATTTCTTTATCTGTTCATTGATTGATGGGCATTGGCGCTGGTCATATTTTTGCAATTGTGAATTGCATTTCTATAAACATGTGCAAGTATCTTTTGCATATAATGACTTCTTTTCCTCTTGGTAGATACCCAGTAGTGGGATTGCTGGATCAAATGGTAATTCTACTTTTAGTTCTTTAAGGAGTCTCCACACTGTTTTCCATAGTGGCTGTACTAGTTTACATTCCCACCAGCAGTATAAAAATATTCCCTTTTCACCACATCCATCCAACATCTATTTTTTTTGATTTTTTGATTATGATCATTCTTGCAGGAGTAAGGTGGTATCGCATTGTGGTTTTGATTTGCATTTCCCTGATTATTAGTGATGCTGAGCATATTTTCATATGTTTGTTGGCCATTTGTATATCTTCTTTTAATAATTGTCTATTCATGTTCTTAGCCCAATTTTTGATAGGATTGTTTCTTTCTTTCTTGCTGATTTGTTTGAGTTCCTTGTAGATTCTGGATATTAGTCCTTTGTCGGATGCATAGTTTACAGATTTTCTCCCACTCTGTAGGTTGTCTGTTTACTCTGCTGATTATTTCTTTTGCTGTGCAGAAGCTTTTAGTCTAAGTTCCATCTATTTATCTTTGCTTTTGTTGCATTTGCTTTTGGGTTCTTGGTCATGAGGTCTTTGCCTAAGCCAGTGTCTACAAGAGTTTTTCCAATGTTATCTTCTAGAATATTTATGGTTTCAGGTCTTAGATTTAAGTCTTTGATCCATCTCGAGTTGATTTTGAGTGAGCAATGAGAAAGTGAGCAATGAGAATCCAGTTTTATTCTCCTACATTCGACTTGCCAATTATTCCAGCATCATTTGTTGAATAGGGTGACCTTTCCCCACTTTATGTTTTTGTTTGCTTTGTCAAAGATCAGTTGGCTGTAAGTATTTGCCTTTATTTCTGGGTCCTCTATCCTGTGCCATTGGTCTATGTGCCTGTTTTTACAACAGTACCATGCTGTTTTGGTGACCATAGCCTTATAGTATAGTTTGAAGTCAGGTAATGTGATGGGTCCAGATTTGTTCTTTTTGCTTAGTCTTCCTTTGCTATGTGGGCTCTTCTTTTGGTTCCATATGAATTTTAGGATTTTTTTTCTAGTTCTGCAAAGAATGATGGTGGTATTTTGATAGGAATTGCATTGAATTTATAGATTGCTTTTGGCAGTATGGTCATTTTCACAATATTAATTCTACCCATTCATGAGCATAGGATGTGTTTCTGTTTGTTGGTGTCATCTGTGATTTCTTTGAGCAGTGTTTAGTAGTTTTCCTTGTAGAGATCTTTCACTTTCTTGGTTAGGCATATTCCTAAATATTTTACTTTCTTTTTGGAGCTATTGTAAGTGGTTGAGTTCTTGATTTGATTCTCAGCTTGGTCACTGTTGGTGTATAGCAGTGCTACTGGTTTGTGTACATTGATTTTTGTATCCTGAAGCTTTACTGAATTCATTTATCAGTTCTAGGAGCTTTTTGGAGGAGTCTTTAGGGTGTTCTTTAGGGTATATGATCATATGATCAGCAAACAGCAACAGCTTGATTTCCTCTTTACCAGTTTGGATGCTCTTTATTTCCTTCTCTTGTCTGATAGCTCTGGGTAGGACTTCCAGTACTATGTTGAAGAGAAGTGATGACAGTGGGCATCCTTGTCTTGTTCCAGTTGTCAGAGGGAATGCTTTTAACTTTTTCCCCATTCCCTATAATGTTGGCTGTTTGTCATAGATGGCTTTTATTACCTTAAGGTATGTCCCTCTATCCGTATTTTGCTGAGGACTTTAGTCATAAAGAGATACTAGATTTTGTCAAATGCTTTTACTCCATCTGTTGAGATGATCATATGATTTTTCTTTTTAATTCTGTTTATGTGGTGTATCACATTTATTGACTTGTATATATTAAACCATCCCTGCATCCTTTTATGAAACCCACTCAATCATTACCTTTTTGATATGCTGCTGATTTCAATTAGCTAGTATTTTGCTGAGGATTTTTGCATCTATGTTCGTCAGAGATATTGGTCTGTAGTTTTCTTTTTTGTTATGTCATTTTCTGGTTTTGATATTAGGATGATACTGGCTTCATGGAATGATTTAGGAAAGATTCCCTCTCTGTCTTGTGTTAGTAGGATTAATACCAATTCTTGTTTGAATGTCTGATAGAATTCAGCTGTGAATCCATCTGGTCCTGAACTTTTTGTTGGCAATTTTTAAATTACCATTCAATCTCACTGCTTGTTATTGGTTTGTTCAGAGTTTCTACTTTTTTTCCTGGTTTAATCTAGAAGAGTTGTATATTTCCAGGAATTTATTCATCTCCTCTAGGTTTCCTAGTTTTTGTGTGTAAAGGTGTTCATAGTAGCCTTGAATAACCTTTTGTATTTCTGTGGTATCGGTTGTAATATCTCCCATTTTGTTTCTAATTGAGCTTATTTGAATCTTTTCTCTTCCTTTCTTAGTTAATGTTCCTAGTAGTCTATCAATTTTATCTTTTCAAAGAACCAGTTTTTTGTTTCATTTACCTTTTCTATTTTTATTTTTTGTTTCAATTTCATTTAGCTCTTCTCTGATCTTTGTTACTTCTTTTCTTTTTCTGGGTTTGGGTTTGAGTTGTTTTTGTTTTTCTAGTTCCATGAGGTGTGACCTTAGATTGTCTATTTGTGCTCTTTCAGACTTTTTGATGTAGGTATTTAATGCTATGAACTTTCCTCTTAGCACTGCCTTTGCTGTATCTCAGAGGTTTTGATGGGATGTGTCACTATTATCATTCAGTATAAAGACTTTTAAAATTTCCATATTGAGTTTATTATTGACCCAATGATCATTCAGGAACAGGTTGTTTAGTTTCCATGTTTTTGCATGGAGTTGAGAGTTCCTTTTGGAGTTGATTTTCAATTTTATTCCACTGTGGTCTGAGAGAGTATTTGATATAATATTGATTTTAAAAAATGTATTAAAAGTTGTTTTGTGACCTATCATATGGTCTATCTTGAAGAATGTTCCATGTGCTGATGGATAGAATGTATATTCTGCAGTTGTTGGGTAGAATGTTCTGTAAATATCTAAGTTTATTTGTCTATGGTATAGTTTAAGTCCATTGCTTCTTTGCTGACTTTCTGTCCTGATGACCTGTCTAGTGCTGTCAGTGGAGTACTGAAGTCCCCTACTGTTATTGTGTTGCTATGTACCTCTATTCTTAGATCTAGTAATAATAGTTTTATATATTTGGGATCTCCAGTATTATGTGCTCTATATTTAGTGTTATATATTTAGGATTATGGTATTTTGCTGTTGGACTAGTCCTTTTATCATTATATAATGTTTCTGTTTGTCTCTTTAAATTGTTGTTGTTTTAAAGTCTGTTTTTTTCTGATACAAGAATAACTGCTCCTCCTTACTTTTGGTGTCCATTTCCATGGAATATCTTTTTCCATGCCATTACATTAATTTTATATGAGTCCTTATGTGTCAGGTGAGTCTCTTGATGGCAGCAGATACTTGGCTGGTAAATTCTTATCCATTCTACCATTCTGTATCTTTTAAGTGGAACATTTAGGCCGTTTACATTCAATGTTACTATAGAGATGTGAGGTACTATTTTATTCACTGTGCTAGGTGTTGCCTGAATATCTTTTTTTTTTCATTATGCTATTGTTTTATAGGTCCCATGAGATTTATGCTTTAAGGAGGTTCTATTTTGGTGTTTTTCAAGGATTTGTTTCAAGATTTAAAACTCCTTTTAGCAGTTATTGTAGTACTGGCTTGGTGGTGGTGAATTCTCTCAGCATTTGTTTATCCAAAAGACCTTTATCTCTCCTTCATATATGAGGCTTAATTTCACTGGATACAAAATTCTCAGCTGATAATTGTTTTGTTTAAGGAAGCTAACAATAGGACCCCGATCTCTTCTAGCTTGTCGGATTTCTGCTGAGAAATCTACTGTTAATCTGATAGGTTTTCCTTTATAGTTTGCCTGATGCTTTTGCCTCGTAGCGCTTAAGATTCTTTCCTGTGTCTTGACTTTACATAACTTGATGACCATGTGCCTAGGTGATGATCTTTTTGAGATGAATCTCCCGGGTGTTCTTTGAACTTCTTATACTTGGATGTCCAGGTCTATAGCAAGGCCAGGAGAGTTCTCCTCAATTGTTCCCTCAAATACGCTTTTCAAACTTTTAGATTTCTCTTCTTCCTCAGGAACACTAATTATTCTTAGGCCTATTCATTTAACATAATCCCAAACTTCTTGGAGGCATTGTTCATTTTTTAAAATTCTTTTTATCTTTGTCTTTGTCGGTTTGGGTTAATTCTAAAGCCCTGACTTTGAGATCTGAGGTTCTTTCTTTTACTTGTTTGGTTCTATTGCTAAGAATTTCCAGTGCATTTTGCAATTCTCTAAGGGTGTCCTTCATTTCCAGAAGTTGTGATTGTGTTTTATTTAGGCTATCTATTTCACTGGAGATTTTCCCATTCATATCCTGTATCGTTTTTTTGATATCATTAAGTTGGACTTCATCTTTCTCTGGTGCCTCCTTGATTAGCTTAATAATTGACCTTCTGAATTCTTTTTTTTTGGCAATCCAGATATTTCATCTTGGTTTGGATCCATTGCTGGTGAGCTAGTGTGATCTTTTGGGGGTGTTAAAAAACCTTGTTTTGTCATATTACCAGAATTGTTTTTCTGGTTCTTTCTCATTTGGGTGGACTATGTCAGAGGGAAGACCTGGGACTTGGCTGCTGTTCATATTTTTTGGTCCCATGGAGTGCTCCCTTTATGTGGTGCTCTCCCCTTCCATCTGGGGATGAGGCTTCTTGAGACCTAAACTGCAGTGATTGTTATTTCTCTTCTGGGTCTATCCACCCAGTTGAGCTACTGGGCTCCAGGCTGGTATTGGGAAGTGTCTGCACAGAGTCCTGTGATGTGACCCATCTGTAAGTCTCTCAGTCATGGATACCAGCACCTGTTCTGGTGGAGGTACCAGGGGAGTGAAGTGGACTCTGTGAGGGTCCTTGGTTGTAGTTTTCTTTAGTGTGCTGGTCATATTCTGGTTGGCCTCCAGCCAGGAGGTGGTGCTTTCAAGAGAGCATCAGTTGCAGTAGTATAGGGAGGATACGAGCTTGCCCTAGGGTCACCTAGATGAGTATTTGAGTTTTTCAGGTGGTGGGTGGGGCCCTAGAGCTCCCAAGAGCTTGTGTCCTTTGCCTTTTGCTACGAGTGTGGGTAGAGAAAGACCATCAGATGGAGGTAAGGTTAGGTGTGTCTGAGTTCAGACTCTCCTTGGGAAGGGCTTGCTGTGGCTGCTGGCCGGGATCGGGGTGTGGTTCTCAGGTCAATGGAGTTACGTTCCCAGGGGGATTATGGGTGCCTCTGCTGTGTCATATGGGTCATCAGGGAAGTGGGGGAAAGCCAGCAGTTGCAGGCCTCACCCAGCTTTCTTGCCACCAGAAAGTTAAGTCTTACTCCCACCATGCACCCCCAACAGCACTGAGCTTATTTTCAGGCAGCTGGAGAGCAGGGCTGAGAACTTTCCCCAGGCTACAAGCCTCCTTTCTGGGAAAGCAAGCAGGGCTTTCAGTTTTCATGCCTCCCTACCTGCTGCAGCTTCTGTGCTTGTATCTGTGCTCCCCGTTTGACCCCTTCCCTAAGTTCTGTCCAGGAAACCTCACTTTCA